>NC_056730.1:731360588-731660588 GCF_019279795.1 Protopterus annectens
TTATCCAGGTTTAATGTACTGGACTTCTTCAGAATGTTTAAAAATACAAATAATGTGTTAATAAATAAGCATCAACTGTAAAGAGATGATGACATCAAAATTCCAAGACCAATAGAAAGCCAAGCATTCAGAAATATGTAAATTCTATAATACAGTAAGACATGAATATTCAATAAATGTACAGAAGTTCATGAATAAGTAAAAGGAAAACAGAACTACAGAAAATATACAAACAAAGAAATTAAATTCTGTAAACAAGGTGCAAGTGTTACTATATTTAGCTAAAGCACTGTTAGGATCACAATTTCTGATAGCTGCCAGGTGTTCTTTAATTCTGGCGGAAAGTTTACGTATGCTTTTACCAATGTAGAATGAGAAGCAAGTGGTACAAATAGCAGCATAGACCACACAATTGGAATTACAGTCAAAATGACCATCAAATTTGACCATATAGTTATTGTGTTTAAAAGTGTAACTGTTTCCAGTAAGAATCCATTTACAAACAATACATTTGTTACAAGTAAACATGCCTTGTACATGTTGTATGATATTTGGAGACAATAAAAAAGGCTGGTCTCTATTCTCAAACATTAATTGTAGAGATTTATTTTTCTTGTAAGCAAAAGTAGGGCTGGAACCCAATTTCATATTGATTTCCTGACTAGAGGTCAAAATGCTCCAATTATTATAAAATACTTTTTTGATTGCGTTAGAGTCAATACAGATGGGAATGGGGAAAGAGGAACATCTATCAGTTCCAGTGTTGGTGGGAATCGAAAAATGTAATAAGGGAGAGAGTTTAGTGGGAGTAGGTGGAACATTATTAACATGTGGAAGAGTGTTCCTATGTTTAGGAGTGAAACCATTAAGGATGATGGGAGGGAACTTAGTGTGTCTTAAAGAGTTTACCTCTGCAAAAATAGACTGTAATAAATCATTAGGATACCCTCGATCTAAAAGGAACTTAGTAAAAATGAGACATTCATTTAAAAAAGAGGAATCATCAGAAATGATAAGAGAGAGTCTAATGTATTGTCCTTTAACCATGTTATGTTTCATAAAATGAGGGTGTATACTAGAAAAGTGTAAATAATTATTTCTGAATGTGCTCTTCCTAAAAATAGAAGATGTCCAAGAAAGTGTTGGAGATGAATGTGACCTGTATGTCTAGAAAATTCACTACTTTACCTATGGTAGAAATTTTTAAATTTAAGAACGGGATACCATTAGACATCTGACTGATAAATGTATGAAGATCATTTTTATTTCCTTTCCAAACAAAAAACAAATCGTCAATGTATCTTCTATACAGGAGAACTTGACTAAAGTAAGGTAGAGATACTAAGGAATTGATTTCCCACCAAGCTAATACTAAATTAGCATTAGCTGGTGCTAATTTAGCTCCCATTGCAACTCCCTTAATCTGATGAAATATTTTGTCTGTAAAATAAAAATAGTTATTGGTAAGAACCAAAGAAGTTAAAGTACAAATGGTGTTAATTCTATCAGAAGAAAGATTAGTACATTTATTAAGATAGCTATTTAAGTATGAAATCCCTATATCATGTGGAATGTTAGTGTATAAGGACTCAATGTCTAAGGTAACAAGAATAATATCAGAACAAGTAGGAGGATTTGAATACAATAAATTCAAAAATTATCATTAGTGTGATAATTTGTGGAGATGTCATTCAAAGGGATGATGATGCATTTTTGGCATTCAGTTTGAGGCCATGTTTCTGGCACCAGTCATTTGTTTGGGTGAGACCCTCTTGTAGGATGTCCACATCACTAGGGGAATTGATGACAGCACCCAGCTTGCAGTCATCTGCAAACTTGATCAGCCATAACCGACATGATTTGGCCTGCATCTCTGAGAAGTATATCCCAAAAGTACAGTTGTGTACACTTACCATAAATGTAGATGTTCGAATGTATTCACTGTTGCAGTCATTACATTTGGGTTATCTGCTTGCAGGTAGCCCTCAGTCAGCCTGATTAACAAAGTCTTGGGTCCTGCATTGGTTGCTGTCCCTTCTTCCATGATGTCAGGTCGTCAGGGGTATAAAACATGCAGCCAACTCCATTACATCAGTTTTTCTTGCCCCAGATGTTAGGTGCCCCCCTAATGGGAAGCAATTAAATATAAAAGTACAAAGATATACCTCCAACAAAAAAGTAAATACACCAAAAAGGCTTTTAAGCATAGTAAAGGAAAGTAGAGGCATAGCCAAAAGAAGTTAGAGGGCTGGAGGGAGGGGAACCAGGACAGCAACAGTGAATACACTCGGACATCTACATTTAGGGTAAGTGTACACAACTGTACTATGTTCTTCGAGTTTCACTGTTGCAGTCATTACATTTGGGTAGATTCCCAAAGCTATGGTTGGGAGGAGGAATTTAGATAGAATTAGGGCCAGCTATAAGGCCCTGCAAGACTGCAGTGGCAAAGCCAGCTCTGGATTTAGAGAAAACTGGCAAATGACAATGCTTGGTGAAAGTATGTACAGAACTCCAGGTAGCAGCTTCTAGGATGTCCCTGGTAGGGACGCCTCTGAGAAAGGCTGTAGAGGTAGATGCAGCCTTGGTGGAGTGAGGTCTGATCCCCTGGGGGATAGGTTTTTCATGGTGTTTATAGCAGAAATGAATGCAATGGCTTATCCATTTAGAAATGGTTTGCTTTGAAATAGCCTTCCCCTCTGCCCCTGCAGCAAATGCCACCAGCAGTTGTTCAGATTTCCTTTGAGGTTTAGTGCTGTCCAAGTAGAATCTAAGCTGTCTGTGCACATATAAGGAATGCAGTATCCATTCCCCTTTATTCTGTGGATTGGGAAAGAAGGTTGGCAAATGAATGGACTGATTAAGAGCCACACTGGATACCACCTTGGCCATGAAGGATGGATTGGTTCTGAGGGACACCCTGTCTGCATGAAAGATGATGAAAGGCTCCACTGCCATAAGGGTCTGTAATTCAGATACCCTTCTAGCTGAAGTGATTGCTAAAAGGAAATCTGTTTTCCAAGAAAGACATTTTAAGTCTGCAGTAGCAGCTGGCTCGAAAGGAGGTACAGTGAGTTTCTCCAAGACAAAGTTAAGGTCCCAGGCTGGGGTTGGAGCTCTCCTGGGTGGTCTCAAATTTTTGGCCTCTCTGAGGAACTGCTTGAGCAGTGGATGACAGAAGAGGGGAGGTTCTGTGTTATAATGAGCTGAAATTGCTGAGGCGTGGATTTTAACAGAGGAAAAAGACAGGCCCTTGTGAAGCATCTCAGTTAAGTATTGTAAAATTACCGCCCCATAGCTATTCTCTCTCCACTCTCCAAAATACTAGAGAGATGCATACACTCTCAGGTCTCAGACTACCTCCTTACTAACAACCTCCTTTCCAATACTCAGCATGGTTTCCGACCAAACCATAGCACCACCACTGCCTTACTCTCCTTTACTAACACTATCTTT
Source organism: Protopterus annectens (assembly GCF_019279795.1). Lineage (NCBI taxonomy): Eukaryota > Metazoa > Chordata > Ceratodontiformes > Protopteridae > Protopterus > Protopterus annectens. The sequence goes on from NC_056730.1 coordinate 731,364,045, forward strand.
CAGCATAAAAACAATGGCTATCTCTCCTCTGCTACTTTCCTAGACCTATCTAAAGCATTTGACATGGTCCCACACAAACAACTTATCTCTGTCCTCAATAGCCTGTCCTTCTCACAATCAGTCACCAACTGGTTTCAGAGTTACCTGTCTGACCGCCAACAATCCGTTGTATGGCAGAATTACAGATCTCCCCAACTACCTGTCTCCATAGGGGTTCCCCAAGGATCGATCCTTGGACCCCTACTCTTCTCTGTTTTCACCAATAATCTAGCCTCTGCCACCAAACATGGAACACTCATACAATACGCAGATGACAACCATCATCTGCTCAGCCCAGTCCTTACCCAAACTGCAGAAAGTCACACAGGAAGCCTTTTCCTCTGTTGAAACTTGGTTATCCGATGCCCAATTAATACTCAACCCAAACAAAACTAAATTATTCATCTTCCAACCCACCAAACATACTCAAAACAACTCTCACTTTAACATCACAGCAAAAGACAACACCACTATATACCCAACTGAACACACCAAATTGCTAGGAGTGGAAATAGACAATAAACTAAAATTTGACATTCACATATCCATGACCATAAAAAAAGTCCACAAAAAAAATGGGAGCATTATACAGAAATAAGCAACTTCTCACCAAAGAAGCAAAGATTTCAGTAGCAAATTCCCACCTTACCTCCACCCTACTTTATGCCTCTCCAATATATACCTACCTAAGGCAATGCGATCTAAACAAGCTAGAGACCTGCTACAACAAAATTGCCAAATTCGCCACAGGGGCATCCTACCGTAGTCGCTACTGTCTCTCACTTGCTGAACTGGGCTGGCTTGAACTCCCTCACCTCCTTCAATGGTATCAACTCTCACTCGCCCACAAACTAGTAAACCATCCACTAAATGTCCCATCCCTCCAGAATCTACTCCAACCCTATCGCACCACCAGACCACTAAGATCCAGCAACAAAAATCACTTGCAGATTACTAAAGCCAATAACTCTGCTGGTGAAGCAATATTCTCTTGCACCATAGCCAAATTATGGAACTCTCTCCCACCCACAATTACCTCCATATCATCATGCACCCACTTCAAAACTTTACTAAAAGCGCACCTAAAATCATGCTGGCTATGCCCTTGCAACTCCCACTCTAATATCACCCACCCCATCCAACCACCACCTTTCTTTCCACTCCACTAACTACCTTGATTATAGCAAGCTCAGATGCTCATAAGCCTAGTACTTATTATATAGCAGGAACTTCTTATTGTAACATTTGTTAATGTCTGTTATGTACTTCACAGATAAAGATTCTAGTTGTCTACTGATGTACTATGTTCTTCATCTGTAAATATGTTGTAAGTAATTGCTATGTAAATTGTTAATCACTATGTAATCCAATGTAACTACTGTCTATTTTAACTGTGGAGCTTTTCTCCCCGGGCCTCCGCTGAAAATGGACCTACGTCCAGTCGGACACTCCCGGTCAACAAATATAAATAAATAAATAAATAAATAAATAAAATCAAGTAAATTGGGCGCTGCTGTGCTCATCCATTGAGACTGGTTCCAGGCACAGAATCTTTTCCATTTTTCAGAATACGATTTTCTAGTACTAGGCCTCCTTGCCTCTAAAATGATATCCATCACAGGTTTGCTGAGGGATGGTAAGGGAGAGATTAAGTAATTAGCCAGGCTGCAAGGTTCAGTGTTAGAAGCTAAGGGTTCAGAATCTGGTTCTCCTGCTGAGACAGCAGGGAAGGAGTCTGAGGCAGGTGCCATGGAGATAACCATGACACACTGTGCAGGAGGGGGTACCAATGTTGGTGCGGCCAGACTGGAACAATCAAAATCATCCTTGGTTTGTCCTGTTTGATTTTTAGTAGTATTTTGGAGAGCAGAGGCAGAGGGGGGGGGAGGCATAGACTGATAGGTTTTTCCAGCTGAAGGACAGAGCATCCACTTTCCAAGCTTGTTTGTGGGGAGTCCTTGTGCAAAATTTGTCCAATTGGTAGTGCTGGGGAGAGGGAAACAGGTCTATATCTGGGCTCCTCCATTTGCTTGTCAACATGTTGAAAGTCCTTGGTTCCAGTTTCCACTCGTGTGGGTCCATGAGGTTTCTGCTTAGTCCATCTGCCAGTGTATTTAATTTTCCTGGCAGGAATTGAGCTTGTAGGTGCACTTGGTAGCTCAAGGCTGTGTTCCACAATGCCATGGCTAGTCTGCAGAGGGGGTAAGAATGTGTACCCCCCTGCTTGTTTATGTACCGCATAACAGTGGTGTTGTCCGTCTTTACCATTAGTTGTCCTAGAAGAATGTGGTCCTTGAAGGCTGTCAGAGCATTCTGTACAGCTAACATTTCTTTTTGACTGATATGCAGGTGCATTTGACTTGGGTTCCATTTGCCCTGAATGCACTTCCTTGCCAGGTGAGCCCCCCCATGCATAGTCTGATGCGTCTGTTCTTAGGGTTTGGGCCGTAGGGGGTGGTGTGAAAGGTAGTCCCTTGTTTTGGTGGCAGGCCTCTGCCCACCAAAGGAACTCTAGGCGTAGGCAAGGTATGATAGGAATCATTGTTTCTAGGTCTTGAGAATGCTGACACCATAGGCTTTTTATATACCACTGTAGTTTCCTCATATGCAGTCTTGCATATGGAATTAGAAGAATGCAGGAGGCCATGAACCCCAAGCCTTGCAGCATTTGTCTTGCAGATAGCAGGGTTTTTGTGGCCACTTGTTTGAAGTTGGTTGTCAAATGAATTTGTTTCTCTGGCGTGAGGTAAGCCATCTGGGAAGTTGTATTCAAGCTTGCTCCCAAGAATATAATTTGTTGACAGGGTACCAGGTGCGATTTCTTTTCTTTTATGGCGTACCCCAGACAAGTTAGAACCCTTTGTACAAAGGCCAGATGACTCAAAAGTATGTCCTGGCTTTCTGCTTGAATTAGACAATCATCCAGGTATGGGTATATTTGAATATTTCTTTGCCTGCAAAATGCAATAACTGGAGCTAGGCACTTTGTGAATACCCTGGGCACAGTAGATAAGCCAAAGGGCAGCGCAGAGAACTGATCTGAAGTGTAGGTATCTTCTGCAAGATTCCCTGATTGGTATGTGCAGGTATGCTTCTTTTAAATCTAGTGTTGCCAGCCAGGCATCTTTGCCTAGCATAGGAAGTAATTGGTGAAGAGTCAGCATCTTGAATTTTGGAATCTCCAAAAAGGTGTTTAGAGTAGACAAGTCCAGGATAGGACACCATGAATTGTCTGTTCTGGGTACCAGGAAAAGTCTTGAGTAGAAACCTTGTCCCTCTTCCTTTTCTGGTACCAGTTGAATTGCCTCCATGCTTAATAGAGAAAGTACTTGTTTTTGGGCCTCTACCCACTGATTTGGGGGTAGGTCCAGCCACCCGCTTGGTGTTGGCAACATATGGAAGTGAAATTTGTATCCCTGGGACACTGTATTTAAAACCTATTTGTCCTGAGTAATGAGTTCCCACTTCTTTGCATGAAGAGCAATCTTTCCCCCCAAAGGGGCAGTCAGTTGATAAGTGCTTGGCAATTTTAAAAGGAAGTCATTGAGACAGTTTACCATAGGGGGGAGTTTTATTATTCCCAGATTTGGAAGTGGAGGCCCCCCACTGCTTAGTTCTGTGTGTCCCCTGGGACTGAAACCTGATGTTTTTGCTGTGTCTGAGTTTGGCTTGAGAAGACCTGGAAGGGGCTGGAAAGGACCGATCCTTAGAGGGCCAGTGCCTACTAAATCTAGGAGGCTGAACTTGTAAAAAATCTTTAACAGTTTGCATAGATTTAGCTTTATCTTCCATCTTTTTAAGAACTTCCTCAGCCTTGTTGCCAAACAGGAGGTCCTGATTTAACTCATTCCCTCCAGTAGAGCTCTTTTGAGTTTGTACCTTTAACTCCTAGTGGGCGTGGCTACAGCCTTTAAAAAATGAAGTTCCTTACAGTTCCAACAAATACTCATTGATATAGGTCAGATATCAATACAACTGTGTTTGCCATCATGTATGCTTCAGGATAAAATATTCAAATACCTTGTATGTAGCATGGTTTTGGAAGTATTAAGGCAAATATGAACAAGCAATATTTGACGCCTAGAAGAGCAGTAGGAGGTAACTGCAGATGCACCTGGAGGTGTAACTCGGATGTAATGAGCATTCAACAATTTAGCTTTAACATGATCAGGCAAAGACTGCTCCTTAAGCCAAGCATGCCTTCTGAGCACAGACCCAGTAACAATAGCCTTGCAGGAGGCCACTAATGAATCAAAACCACATTGCAAAGTATGTTTTCCACCTTGTTCAGCAGAATGCATTAAATCCTGTAATTCTTTATTTTCCACACAGTCAGGAATCAACATCATTTTCTGTTTAAGCAGTTCAATAACATGTTGCTGATACTTCAGCATATGAAACTGACAGTTTAAAGTCCTAATGGCCAAGGTTGCAGAAGTGTAAACCTTCTTACCCCATTTATCCATTGCCCTGGAGTGTCTATCAGAAAGGGTAGGATTTTTAGCAGTAGAAGCCTTAATGCCCTTGGGCCCCTGTGAAATAGTCACTGGATCTGCAATAGGACTTTTAAAAAGGAACTTGTGGGACTCAGGGACCCTGTAGTATCTGTCAGGTTTTCTGGGAGCGGGAGGCAGGGAATCAGGGGCCAAACTAGATTCTGAAAAAGCATCAACAATGTCTAGTACAGGAGGAATAGCTAAAGGCCTATACTGAAGTAGGAGAAGGAAATCCCTAAGCCTCTTTTTTGAATCAGAAAAAACCTGGCTTTCCCAGTGGAAATGCTCCCTTAGAGTATGTAAGGTTTCACCAAATGAAAAATCCTCAGGAGGGGAAGCAGAGGGCATGGAGTCCTCTGTATCAGAATCTTCATAAGTAGATAAGGGCAAATCCAGATCATCAGAAGAATCAGAAAAACAGAATCCTGATCAGAAGACTCATAATCAACTTCAGTCCTAGGCCTCTGAGAAGGGGGGGGGGGGTGGCTACCCCTGATTAGAGTTATTAGATCTTCAGCCATTCTTATCATTTGTTTTTTAGGCATAGAGACCTTTGCATGTGGCCTGGGCGTCGGTTTTATAGGCATGGATCGAGATTTAGGCCTATGTAAAGAAGGAGCCGTCGATTTAATATGCAAGTCCATAGGCCTGAACACACCCTCAGAAGCTGGTGCCTGCACAGCGGCTCCAGACCCATCCAAGGTAAAGAAATCCGTTTGTTCCAGAGTTGAAGCATCTCGCAGCATACCGGATTCTGAATGGGTCTCAGTAGAGGCCTGCGAATCAGAAGTAGCGGGTAATAGGGGCCTCGAAAGCGCATCACTGAGTACCGGCAAACTGGTGACTGGCTTAGGAGAAGCGTCATCGGCAGTTTTGGACCTCGGCGGCCTGTCTCTGTCTTTAATTTTGAGTGTTTTCGGAATCCCGGTAGTCGGATGGCTAACCGACAACATTTTTGGATAATTAAAAAACGAGAACCGAAATATTTAGAGGCGAAAATATACTGATGATGGATAGTGCGCTGATTAAATAGACCACAAAACCAACAGCAAGGTACGTTGGGGTCAGGACCTAGGCAAGGAATACAGTATGAATGAAAATCTTTATGAGGTATTTGCTTTCCACAAGTAATGCAATTATTAACTTTTACTGACATTGGTACGAAGCAAGAAAAAGTTTCCCCAATGGGGTACTTAGTTTTAGTTGAAGGCTTCGGTTCTGAAACTCAAAAACGAAAATTTCAGGAGTCAGCCGACCGGCACTTGCGAACTGCTTCTGCTTCGGGTACCACACTGCAAGAAAGGCTGATGTAATGGCGTCGGCTGCATGTTTTATACCCCTGACGACCTGATGTCATGGAAGAAGGGACAGCAACCGATGCAGGACCCAAGACGTTGTTAATCAGGCTGACTGAGGGCTACCTGCAAGCAGATAACCCAAATGTAATGACTGCAACAGTGAAACACGAAGAACATCAGCAGAGGCCCCAAGACCTTATCCCTGAGGTACACCGTTTGTTACAGGTCTACTACTTTTGGTGGCTTCCCCTCTTTTGACTAGGAGGGTTCTATCAGTGAGCCAGTTTGCTACCCATCTGATAACGTATGGATTGATCAATGTCCTTTTTTTATTGCAAGTATGTTTTATTGCAGTGTGTAGTATTGTGAAATCTGGTAATACTCTTTATGTTATATATAGTGGGGCTTGCTCCTCTTTAAAAACAGAAATTTTCTCTATTTATTTATTTTTTAGGGTTTTCAAACTGTACCTTTTGGAACTGAGTTTTGAAAAAGCATAACTTAATTTTATTACTCGGACAGACTGTGTGTGTGTGTGTGTGTGTGTGTGTGTGTGTGTGTGTGTGTGTGTGTGTGTGTGTGTGTGTGTGTGTGTCTGTGTGTTCTCACCTTTCAGACCTATGATAAAGCCAGGTTTGGAAACTGAATGAGAAAGTGGAGAACTTGCCTTCCTGCAGGAACCATGTTACAGGGTTTTCTTTTTCTGTTGATGATCTGTGGATCATTAAAGTGCTACTTGATTTCTTTTTATATATACATACATGAATAGATATGGATTGACATAAATTAGTTGAACTGATCAAACGTTAGCACGGCTAACTTTGACACATTAATATTGACAAAAAACATGAACTTACTTTTGGGCATGCTCCGTGAAATAATTTCAAGGTAGCACCCCTGACCCCCCCCCCCCACTCCTTGCTAACTATATATACTAATTCTAAGATAGTACAGTTCTTGGGGAAAGGGTATATTCTCCAACTCCGGTGATTATTGATCTCGCATACCATGTATTTTGTAGACCAAAGAGTGTCAAGAAAACAGAGGCTGACATTAGGAAGCTTCAATGTTTTTATGCACATACATACCCACCCACATAGAAACATACACACAGACAGACAGACATATCTTCATATATGAGCATATCATCACATCCTTAATGGCGACTTTGCCAAATCACAGTCAAAAAATCACATCAGGTGCATAAAAAATAAAAAAAAAAGGATTAAAAAATAGCTGCACTCACTGTACATCTGCTCTTTCTATATATGACTTTAGCGACTGTATAACATTATGGAAAAGTAAAAACTTCCTCAACATCACTGCCTGGCAATCTCACCTCACAAAGCTCTGTAGACATTCCCCGTACTAGCACACTGAAATGCCAACCATACACATACAGTTCAAGAATAGCTGTCTCACACACACACACACACACACACACACACACACACACACACACACACACACACACAAACACACACACGCAGACTGACAAACACACCAGAAACACAGAATCACTCCAAATATCTCATACCTTTTCCTACTTCATGTTCAACAAAACTGGAATCAACAAAAATGACTAATCACTATCAATTTAGCCAATACACTATATGATTCATTGACCTGCAAGCACACGTATGCGTATGTATGTATATCTATATATATATATATATATATATATATATATATATATATATGGGTCTACTACCATACATCGAAATGACACTATTTCAAAATATGATAGTAGTGTCCCACTAATGTGAAAGTGCACTTCAACGAAAGTCACTAGAAGGAACGAAGGGTTAGGGCTTGGGTAATGGATAGTGGATAGCTAGTAGGGCTATCCACTATCCTTAACCCAAGCCCTAACCCTAAGGTCCGTGACTACTGCACCACAGTGCAGGAAATTGTATTTCCTCCACTGAGCAGTAGTTACAGACCTATTTCCTGTACTGTGGTGCGGTAGTCACAGACCTTAGGGTTAGGGCTTGGGTTAAGGATAGTGGATAGCTCTACTAGCTATCCACTATCCTTAACCCAAGCCCTAACCCTAAGGTCCGTCACTACCGCACCACAGTGCAGGAAATGTCCCATTTGACCTACTGACTTTCGCGAAAGTGCACTTTCGCGTTAGTGGGACACTACTATCGTATTTCGAAATAGTGTAATTTAGATCTATGGTAGTAGACCCATATATATATATATATATATATATATATATATATATAAATCTACATACACATATACATATATATGGGTCTACTTGATATGTTCGACATTTCACAATGTTGAAATTCATATCGCCGAGACCATATGATCGACATTTGAAATGTTGACCATACAAGTAGATCCATAAAAAAACAAAACAAACTTACCTTACTGCTGCTAGGCTCTGCCCTCCACACCCCCCGGAACCTAAATATACCAACTCCGAGATCGCACTACAGTGCGGAAGTGGAAATATTTCCATTCCGCACTGTAGAGAGATGCCGGTTTCCCATGGTAGACATTTTAATATACACACACACACACACACACACACACACACACACACACACACACACACACATATACATGTAACTATGTGCTTCCATGTATAAATAATATATATATGTACAGATATTTTATATACAAAACATGGGAGTGTCTATATATATATATATATATATATATATATATATATATATATATATATATACACACACACACACATATATACACACACACATTTACATTTTTTTCTCAAAATGGGACTGCCTGTGTCAAATGAAAATTACAAACTGAACAGAACATTCACTTGCCTTTCATTTTTCAACAGGCATTCTAGCTTTTTCTGTCTTTCCTCACTTTCTTCCCACACTACAGTCATTCTACCCAAACAGCTTACCTCCCCCAGCCTTATACTATACTTCTCTACTCACCCCCTTACACCTCCATGTCCCTCATCTGAATATCTCCATGCCAATGTAACCCTCTCCTCTCTGAAGCAGTTCCCTTCGTTTCTACCCCTCTTTTCCTCTAGATGGCCTCCATGAAGTATTTGTATACACCAACTTACTTTTCGTCATTTATAAAAGCTCTTGTACCGTTAATGTATATGGTCACTGCTTATAGTCTGCATCCATCATTACTGAATAATAAATGCTGCTATTCTGATTCCCTTTATTCTATGCACTTGTTATCTGAGCACTGTTTAAACACTGCATCTACAGCCATTGTTAATAAACGTTGCAAGTAAAATGCTTTCATTTGCAAATGAGTAATTAAGTACCTTTTGATTAAGGACTCCTCTGAAAAGGGTCAAGTGCTCAGACGGATTATCCTGGTCATCGAATGAAACAAAGAAAAGAAAGGGAGGAAGAAATGTAGCTCTGTGCGTGTGTGCATGTCTGTGAGGCCATCAGCTGAACAGTGGAGCTCACTAAATCTATCGATCACAGAATACGAATTTCAGAATTAAAGTTATTTCTTATGGTAAAACACAGACATTGATACAAAATGAAAAATTTGGATAAGCTTTTAATTTTAACCAGTATTTTTTTGCACATCACTCATTATATCAATAACATCAATGACTACTGCATTAAATACAGTCGTCACTGAAAAAATGTTTGTTGGGTAAGTAGTGTTTGTGCTGAAAAGGACTGGCATACAAAAGCTATAGCTGAGAAAAGATGAACACAGAATATTTTTTCATATCCCTGATTTATTAGAATTACTGTCACCAAAACCTCGTGCATCCAATTTCAAAATGTCTTTTATTTAAATGTGATAAATCCCTAACTCCTGAATCACATTAGTGAAAAACCGATGCTGGTTTATATAGTCCTTCTTGTCTATTTTCAACAGCTTGACATTTACAAATGCAGCAAGTCAGAGAATCCAGAGTTGCTGCATTTCTAAATGACAACTTAAAGAAGAAAAGATCGCTGAACCAGTATTCTGTCAATTAACTTGCACTGAAGACAAATAGTGCAGTGTAACACCCGCTATGAGTTATTACAGCTAGGAGTGAAATGACAATTGGAGAAGAGTACTGTAAACTGCAACTGGTAACAGAGCAGTCATACATGATAAAACAAAATTATACTTGTGTATATGCGGTCTGTGTGGCTGTGTGTAGATTCTAGGGTTTTGTTTTTTTTTAAGGTGGTTTCTGAAAACAGTATGATTCAATAGCGTTTCAAAAGTTATGAGCTAAGATTTCTGAGAACCTTATTCAGCACAGATAGCTGAATAGTTCATATACTGATTAATGACATCTGAAATATTCCCAGGGAATCAGATACACCACATCCATATTACAACCAAGACAACACTGCTTGCCATGCATGAGCAGCAAGCCCTGACGCTCATTATGAATGCATGTAGAAAAATTGAATTAGACCAAGTTTTGGCTCCAGTAAAGCATGAGCCAGCTGTTGTAAATGTTGACCATGCACAAGCCTTTATGGCCTGGTAGAGCCTCTATACCAGATTGGATTTTCTCATGAGCCCCAAAGAAACTCCTCTCATCAGGTGTCTTACCCATTACCTTAAGTGATCACCTACCCAATCTTCTCAATAAGGCAGTGGTTCTGAAACTTTGCAAGCTGGAGGACCCCTTTTATAAAGGAAAACATTTTGACGGACCCCTATCGGAGGCGGTACACATACGTTACATTTGGATCAACCCCCAAACCCCTCAATCAGCCCCCCACCACCACCACTATGCAACCATTTCACTGTCCCATTACTTGACTAATTCTCTCCAATTGCCATAAACACTGTTGAAAATTCTCAGTGTGCATACTGTTTTCTGCTTTACTTCTACAATGATTACAGATGTTTGGAGTTAATTTAAAACCTGTATTTCAAATTTTATAGCACAAACACTGATGGACATTTGCTAAAGCTAAACAGACATTTGTTAAATCTACACAAAGCAATATAGTCTCAATGAAAACAGACTTAACATTACAACTTCTCTGTCTTTGAAACTCACATTCATTGAAACCCACATTCAAAGAAAATGCATCTGGCCAGTGGTGGATTAAGTTTACCTTTGGCCTGTTTTCAAAGCATGGGTTCCTTGCGAACATTTTGAGGAGCATGCAAAAGTTCTTTGATTCACCTTCCTGATTGTATAATTACATTTTAATATACAATAATTAAATTATATCCCTTGTATAATATAGCACCACTTGGTAGTACGTGTTTTAAATGTATAGCTCTGCACATTTTTCCAGTAAGCAGTGAAAAAGCATATGAACCAATAATGACAAAACCGCCCAACTGAGAACATTTCAACCGTAAAGGGCCACTCAAACTTCTGTCATTACAATCCACCAATATCAGTCAATATCTACAATCTCTGCAGAAGTAAGTCATCTGAATAATTCCACCTTAAAGAGATCTGTAACTAATGAAAAGGTTGCTGCTAGCAAATAACTTTATTTCAGTGTTTCATCTACAAATTCAGTGCCTGCTGCCCTTGAAGAATAAATTGCCTACTTAAAAAAATGGTAAGCTGGTAATATTGCATGGATGGCAAACTGAAAACAGGTTCATAGTTACTAGGCATCTCATCCAAAAGAGGACGTATTCAGGGCTTCAGTACCCACCCCCTAAAAATGCAAAACAGTATCAATAATCCATCAATATGCTGTGGTAGTAGAACCCACAGCCTTCTGCATTAAAATGTAAGCATGCTGCCTATTGTGCTACAAACACAGCTTTAAAAGGCTGCACCACAATAGTGATATTATTATTTGTTAACTAGCTAAACAAATCTGTTGCACATTGTAAACAGACTTAGCACGAGCAGCAGTAAACTTATCTTCCCTTGAAGCTCACAATTCCTTGAAAATGCACTTGATACTAAATTTCTTGAAAAATGCACCTGCGATAATGGGGGGCATGTTTAATCGTAGCCTCACCTCAGGCTTCATGCCTACTGAGTGGTGCACAGCTACAGTTATCCTGCTCCACAAGGAGGATCCGCCTTGGATCACGGGAACTCCCGTCCCATCAGTCTGACAAGCCTGATCTGCAAGGGCATGGAACGCATTATCATGGAACTTATAAACAAAGACATTGGCAACCTTCAAACACTGGACCCCACCCAGTTTGGATTTGTGAAGGGTCGATCTTGTCTCCTGAATCTGACTGACTTCTTCAAATCAGTCTCCAGAGCTGTGGACGAGGGTAAGGTGGTTCACACAGCCTATCTGGACCTCGTCAAGGCCTACGACACCATCCCCCACTCTGGAATCATAGATAAACTTACTAAGCTGAGCATAAATCCCTACGTCACTCGATGGGTTGCCAATTGGCTTACTGACAGAACCGAGACTGTAAAAGTAGCCGACTCCAAATCCAGCTCCAGACAAGTGACAAGTGGAGTACCTCAGGGTTCAGTCCTGGGACCACTCTTACTTGGCATCTACTTCTCTGAAGTCAGGCCAACACTAAGGGACTCTGGCTAACAAAGTTTGCAGATGACTGCAAACTGGGAGCCATTATTGAATCCTCAAATGATGTGGATATTCTACAAAAAGGCCTTACAGAAACAGATGCCTGGTGCCAGAGTCATGGGCTCAAGCTTAATGCCAAGAAATGTATAGTTATCCCCTTTGGGAAAAAACATGTACCCATGAATTACCACATAGGTGGCAGGACGCTAAACATTGAAAGTGTGATGAGAGATTTAGGGACACAGGTGGACAGTGGTCTCACTTTCGATAACCACATCGCCACAACAGTCAGGAAATCCTTCTATGTGGCACATCTCATCACTAAGGGCTTTTCATCCAGAAAAAAGGAGGTCATTGTTCCACTGTACTCATCCCTCATTAGACCCATTATAGAGTATAATGCCCCGTTTGGTATGTACCTCACAAGACATCTGCAACAGCTGGAAAGGCCACAGAAATACCTCACTAAAAGAATCACAGGCCTAAAGCAGATGCCATATGGTGACCATCTAAAAAAACTCCAGCTATACTCTGTGGCATATCGTCTACTCAGAGACAATCTCTGCTTAACATACAAGGCCATGTCAAACCCTGAGCTGTTGGACATGCTCCACTTAAAGACATCCCAATCCCTCAGAGCCACACGCTCCAGGGATCTAAACCTTGTCATCACAATGAACAAAACATGCTGGAGGGATTGGTTCCTGACCCAGAGACTCCCCATACTCTGGAATAGACTGCCCATGCATGTCAAGCAGAGCGCCTCATTGGCCCTCCTCAAAAGGAACCTTGATGATTGGATGGGAGATAGGAAATTCACCCCGGGGATCATGTCAGTTGCCCTGCTAGACAGGGGCCCGGAGAAGTAAATATTCTGGGAATAAATATCCAGGGAATTGAGAATTGTTATGTCTAGGCTTGCATAGGCCCTAGGGCCGATAGCCTAGTACCAACCTATGACAGAGAGCCAAAACTTAGGACACATTTTAATACTTGGTCTTGTAAACTTAGAAAGTTAATAGAACAAGTTTTGCATTAGTACAAATTTTCTGAAGGCTATGAAGTCTGATGCTCAAATGTCCGCCATTATTTTCTGACTTCAGTCATCAATGATTTGCCAGAAAAAAAACAATTTTATTAGAGACAAACTGAAAATATGAGGCAAAAATATGGACATTCTGTAAAAACATGGACAGCTGAAGGGTATGCTGCCTACCTCTTACACACACACACACACACACACACACACACACACACACACACACACACACACACACACACACACACACACACAAAATACCTCTCAACCTCTTCAGCACAAGAAATATGGACAAATCCTGTCATAATGTGGGGAACAAAGGGCCAAAGCTAATAATACATTTTAAATACTGCTCTTATAAACTTAGAAAGTTGATAGAACAATAAGTTTTGAATTAATATGAATTTTCTGAACTGTATGAAATCTAAAGCTCAAAATTCTGCCATTATTTTCTTCAGTCCTCAATAATTTACCAGAGAAACACCATTGTATGCGAAACAGACCAAATAAGGCAAAAATATGGCGCATACTGCGAATATCTGGTCAACTGACAGCTGCACTCAGGCACCGCTTTTTATTAAAGCCTTGATAAAAAAAATACCTCCAAGTTCTGTCAACAAGATCATCCGGATCGATCACCAGCTCTGCATTAATTTCTACTTGCTGGCAAAAGGGAGAGGGCAGACCCATACCCATACAGCGGCCAACATAAATACGGAACCTGTCTTACTTGGAGAGGAACAGAACAGTTGTTTAAATTTCCCTCCAAGTTCTAACTGCTGGCAGAAAACACACGGCAGCTGAGCAGCTGCTCAGCGTCAGCCGCAAACATGTTAGTTGTTCTTTCTTCTCCTCTAAAAACTAAGGCAAGCAGCTGCTTAGCCACTGCTCAGCTGCAAACAAAGAAGCTGCTTTCTTGTTTTTTTTTTTTTCAATAAATTGTGGATGAGCAGCGCAACTTTTCTTTCTCCATTTACAGGGTCGGGTCATGGATGATGCCCGAAAGCCAGGCGGGTGCAAGTGAGCTCGCGGACCCTTTGAGTTTATCGTACGGACCCCAGTTTCGGAAACACTGCAATAATGCATCATAAATCTAATCAAAAACAGGACTGATACAACCTTGCTCCTAATCTGTCTTCCTTTACAAAGGATCAACTCATCTCAGCACTAAAATCAGTCAGCTGGAAAACTCTTCAAACCCTTCCACTTGATGAAGCTGTAGCTGTTCAATTCAATTTTCCTTAACATACTAAATGAACTAGTCCCAGTAAGAACCAGAAGAAGTAAACTGAATCTAGCAGCCTGGCTTACAAAAAGTACTAAACTGCTAATAAAAGAGAGAAAGAGGCAGACAGAGATAGCCTGGAAAAAATGGAAGCAAGTTAAGACCATAGGTTTCCATAAGTACTACACACATCTCAGAAACTTCATTAAAAATCAATTCAAAACTGATAAAAATACTGCCATATTAATATACAGGCAGCAGATTATAGCAATCCCAAAGCATTATGGACTGCAGTCAACCAGTGTGGGTGAAATTTGGTACACCAGCACAACTTACACCTACATCATCTACCCATACTGACAATGCAGCCAGCAAATTCAATACTAACTTCATCCAAACTGTAACCTCTCTTGTTAAATTCTCAGCACAGGCAGGCACAGATTCCTCTCTTCCCTTGTTAGACCCCAAAACACTTGCATTCAAACCTGTCTCAGTTTCTACCCATAAAGTCTTCCTGGGGATAGTGCCCACAACCCAACCCTCCTGGACACTGGCAGTCATCACTAAATGCAATCTTGGGTATTGACTAGCATTTCTATGGTAGTACATTGGGATGAAATGGCTAGGCTTATAATGACCTCTGGGTTGACAGCCTAGTAATCTCCGATGATCCTATGAAATAAAACTATTACTAACCTTAAAGCCTACCACCCTTGCCCTGATAAGAAACCATCTGAATACTTAAAAACTGCTGATAATGCCCTAGCTTTTCCTGTCTCTTTCCTAATCAACCACATCAATGAAAGCTATCTCCTAATCCCATGGAAAAGGTACTACACTCCTCCTCTCCGTAAAGGTGGTAACTCAAATGATCTCTCAAACTTCAAGCCTATAGGCAAAACTTCTGAAGAGTTGTATCCAGTGTCAGCTCCTCAGCTTTTTCCCTGACATCTGCTTCCCTCACACTACACAGCAAGGTTTCCATCCTTTTGGTAGTACATGTACAGCTCTCTTTAGTTTTACAGCTTCAGTTAACCAATACTGAAACTCTGGGAATGTCATCGCAGCACCTCTCCTACATTTATCCAAAGCTTTCAACATGGCATCCCAGCAGAAATTGCTTCAAAAACTAGTCTTCCTCAGAATACAAGAAAATTTACTATCTTGATTCTCCAACTACCTCTCAAATAGGCAAAAGACAGTAAAATGGCAAAATAACATTTCTTCTTTCCTTCCCATTACAATAGGTGACCCCCCCAAAGATGCAGTTTAAGTCCCCTTTTGTTCAATATATTCATTAATGATCTCTACCTAGCTTCTAAACAAGCCACTGACATACAGTACACAGATGATTCAACAATCATCTGTTCTGCTAAAAGCATAAATTAAAACAAACTCACCCTAAAGTCTTTCTCCGCAATAGAGGCCCGGCCGTTTGATACATAGCTGCACTTTAAAACTAAAAAAAAAACTTATTCTATTTTCCCCAAAGCATTCAACTGACTTCAAAGATAATTTCAAATCACTTCATCTAGCAACACTAACATAGAACATAATAAATCAAAACTAAGCTTCTTAGTATTCTTAATAAATGTCCTACACCTTACTTTTTCCTATTCTTTTCAAGTACAATACACAATAGTCAATATTTCCAAAAGCTGAAAATTTGATCATCACATAAAACAAACAGTAAAAAACAAAATACCTAACAGATAATGGCAGAAAAGGTATTGCTCAATCCCTTTTCATCCCTACACCACATTATGCTGCTCCAATCCTGATTAATTTATAATCCACTCAACTGTCTGGCATTAAAGACTTCGGTGGTTAGAGTTAAGTCATTACCATAACTTTCCCAATGAATCGCTTCCCATAAACTCATCTAGTATCAAGAAAAATGCCCTACTTTAATATTCTCCAACTTTATAACCCAATTAGTCAGCTGACAAAATGTTATTAACTACTACAAAAGATAGCAACTCAGCTCGTGAATTTCTGTACTCCTTTTTCCTGGCCAAAATTTAGAACTCCCTTCCTCTCACTCCAAGAAACACAGTAAAACCGAATTCTTTTAAGACACAAACAAGAAAATACCTAAAAGACACCTGGCTCAGTACATGCATAATTCCTGGATGACAAATGTCCTGCCCCTTACTTTCTCCTTTTCTTTTCAAGCATAATACAGTTAGTTCTTTCGGCTTTTCCCAGTTAGGGGTCTCCACAGTGGAACTCTGGTCCGCTAATGACTGGCAGTGGATTTTTACGGTGCTGAGGTGCCAGCCCAACGCCCAACCTTCAAAGAAGGCACACCCATTCACACACTCATCTACCTGCATGTCTTTAAGCATCACTCGACCGCAGGGAGGACATGCAGACTCCACACAGAGGGTGTTCCAGCCGACAATCAAACTGGAGAACCTCTTGCTGTGAGGCGACAACGCATTTAGTTATTGGTCTAAAATTTCCTCCTTGCCCTCTATCTGTCCCTATTCTTCCTTCTACAAATACTAAATCATTCTTTCTCACCTCTTAATACTAATACTCCATTTCTTCCTTTTCTCTCCTACCAAGTTAATTTGCAATTATGTTTCATTGCTCTGTAGATGCTTCTGCTATTAATTAATAATACTCTGTTTAAATGTTATATTGGTTGATTACTTGTATACCTCTGCTTATTATGTTCTTCATATATGTTTTGCGGAACTTTTTGCCAGGGAAAGTTTTTCATAGTTCATTACATGATGCTGCTATTAATTAATGATATTCTGTTTAAATTGTGTATATTTGCTGATTACTTGTATACCTCTGTTTACTATGTCCTTTATGTAATATTGGAATTTTTCTGATGCTTTTCTCTCCGGGCTTCCACTGAAACAGGGGTAGATTTCTGCACAGCTGGACTGTCCCAATAAACAAATGCAGAATGGTAGCCGACTCAAAACCATGCACACACATGAAAAGTAATCTGTTGAGTTACTGTTCCGACTCAAAATATATGCCGAAAAATGTCTTACGGACCAAAGTAAAGCAATGATTGTTAAGTACTGAGTGTACTGCAATAAAAACAACAAACTGACAGAAGACAACAAAGGGAACACGTTTCATAAGTGTTTACTAGGCTAATGACCACAAGGGTCTTTTTAAGCCTAGCCATGCATCCCAAATCTCTGACAAGTTCTGATACCCTTGATGAGTGAGAAGTGATAGCACAATGGAAAAGGGCTATGACACATACACAGATATATATCTTAAATAACTGAACACAGACACAATGTGAAACTCACACAGCACAGGGTGTATACAGTAAAGTAATGGGATGTACTGACTTGTACCACTCCTATACCATTCCTGATATCATCACATTTTTATTTTTCTAACTGTACCGGTACTAAAATGGTAACTATAATGAAAAACAAAAGAACGTGAAGGGATTTGAACCCTTTCCCAAGTTCAATGACATTATTGGGAAGACAGTATTAACTAGGTGAGCTATTGCATGAGTCATACTTTAGGGGAAACAGATATCAGGGGAACATTAACCCACAACAGAAGAGAACGCATACCTCTCAACTGTTCAGAATTTTGCAGAATGTCCAGATTTTTGCCTCATATTTTTGGTCTCTTCCTCATAAAATTTGTGTTTTTTAGGCAATCACTGAGGAATGAAGTTACTAAAAAAGGCATACATTTGACTTTCAGGCTTCATACACTTCAGAAAATGCCTTACAATACAAACCCAGGTATTCTAGCAATGTTCTAAGTTTATAAGAGCAATATTTAAAATCTATCCCTATTTGGAACTTTGCCCCCATTATTTTAGGCTTTGTCCAGATTTCTTGTGCTGAGGGGTTGAGAGGTATGATTATCATATGGTGACTCTCTCCTAAATGCATTATTAACTAAGTGAGCTAAAACAGGCATCATATTGATGGTGCCAGGAAAACACATATCAGGGGAAAGTTACTGAACAACACAAAGGAAGAAGAAAAGTAATATACATAATACAACCATGAGGGGAATCGAGCACCCTACTCTGTGCCCTAACAGTCAACAAAGCAGGTCATTAACAAGCTCAGCCGCGACAGCAGTAAAAAACAAAAAGCATTCATTTTACTCCATTCCCTATCTGACAACTGCTGCACAGTTGTACTCGCATCATTTGTGTGACCAATGTCAATATCTGGGGTGCATGACACAGACTGGACTTCATCTTGGATATACAAGCAGAAGTGTAATTTCTCATTTGTTATATATGGGCTGACCTATCACACACCATACAACCACAAAAGGTAACTGTTTTACAAGCCCGTTTGGGGCATATGTGGAATGTGTTTACCTACCTTTTGGCCAGATTAAAGGCTGGGAGTGGTAGCATAATTCAGGGAAGAAAAGGAGAAGCAAGCAGACGGAAAAACAGAAAGTAAGCAAATAAGGAATAAGCAGGATGTAGGTGGGATAGGAGGAATAATATATTTTGGGGGGCCAGATGCCCATTTTTTTATTAGGAAAAGTGATATATAAAGAATAAGCAGACCTTAAGGCTGGTCAAACAATATGACATGCTTGAGCTACTCCATGTCCAACTAATCATGGGAAAAATCCATTACCATATACTTGCTAGCCTCCACCATGAACCAGGAAACCCATACATCATACCTGAAATTGTTAGAATCACTCACCATCCAGCCCTATATCGTACTCATGGGTGGTTTTTAACTAACCCTCCATTAACTGGGACAAATACATGACTACTAACATGCAGGCCCATAGATTTCTTGACTTTGTAAATTCAAATGCCCCAGAGCAGCTAGTCTACACTCCCACTAGGGGAACAAATGCCCTAGGTTTGGTATCCACAAATATGGGAGAGTGCTGCATACCCCCTAGTGTGATGTCCTCACTGGTAAGTCAGATCACAAAGCGTCTCCCTTGAAATAAAGGTAAAACTAGTCCCCCCCCCACCTAACCCCAAAAACTTTAAGAACTTCTCTAAGGTAAATTACCCCCTGTTAAGGGATGGCAAGATCCCCAAAACCCAGAAAACACAGAAACCTATGCAGAGGAACACACAAAAGCTATGTACGACCATATAAACAACTGCATAGAAACAGCAGTACCAAAATGAAATAAACTCTATTCAAACTGCAAAAACAAGTCACTCTGGTGGACCCCGGTATTAATAGGTTGTACAACAAAAGAAAAAAATCCTGTTGAAAGGTAAGGGAATGTGCACAACAGAGGAAAAAGTCCCTCATTTTTCTAAACAGGCAAATCTGGCAACTAGTCAAGTCTCTGAAAGCAGACTTTGAGGTAAAAATAGTTTCAAAGGCTAAGGATAACTTGTAAGACATTTTTCAGTTATGTCTGCAGTCTTAAGGGCAACACCCAACAATGTGCAGAATTAGTTATAGACGACATTGCCTATTCTCAGCTAGAAGATATACCAAATCTGTTGGCCAACCAATTCAGCTTATATTTCACTTCCCCATCACCCCCAGTTCTCCCCCAAAAAATACCTTTCACCACTGCAATGCCAATTATCACCAAAGAACAGAATGCCACTGTGCTCTCTAAAAAGTACAGTTTTGTACCTACCATAAATGTAGATGTTCGAAGATCCACATTGCTGCAGTCCTAACACTTGGGTAGTCCGCTGTCCCAGTCAAGTATATGGCTGGCGTCGGTCAAAAGCGCATTGGTACAAATGCGCATGACCGACGCCTCAGTCTCTCATTTCTTGAAAGATAAGGCCAAAACCAAAAACACCAAACACTCCTGTACCAAATATATGAACAATATATACAAATTTACAAAGGTACAACCCCACCCACACAACCACCCCTAAACACAGAGGGAAGGAGGGAGGTAAAATGGACAATGTGGATCTTGAACATCTACATTTATGGTAGGTACAAAACTGTACTATGTTCTTCATCCCACATTGCTGCAGTGAATCCCAAAGCAGAGGTAAGCTGGCAAATCATAAAGAAGCTGGAGCTGTCAACATGCCCTGCAAAATAGCCGTTGCAAAACCAGCCCTGGATTTAGAGTAGAGAGGAAGGTGGTAATGCTTAGAGAAAGTATGCACTGAACTCCAAGTAGCTGCCTCTAAAATATCCCTTAGAAATGCTGTTGAAGTGGCAGTAGCCCTAGTGGAATGAGGCCTAATCCCAGCTGGAATCTCCTTGCCATGATGGGAATAACAAAATGCAATGCAAAACCCAATCCACTTAGAAATAGTTTGTTTTGACACAGGCTTGCCCTGAGAACTCAAAGCAAAAGAAACAAACAACTGCTGAGACTGCCTAAAATCCTTAGTCCTGCTTAAATAATTGTACATCTAAAGTGTGCAAAATCTTTTCCCCTTATTTTAATGAATAGTTTGGTTTGAAACCACCTTAGGCATAAAGGAAGGACCTATCCTTATGGAAAATCAAAAGGCTCAACATAAGGGCCTGCAATTCAGAAACCCTTCTTGCAGAAGTAATGGCCAACAAAAAGCAGTCTTCCATGACAAGTATTTCAATTCAGCAGTGTAGAGTAAGTTTCTCCAACACAAAATTGAGATCCCAAGCAGGAGTAGGAGCTCTAATGGGGTCTTATATTCTTCGCCCCTAAGAAATTGCTTGAACAAAGGATGAGAAAACAATGGTGGGTCACAATCATAGTGAGCTGAAATTGCTGCAGCATGAATCTTAATGGAAGAGAAAGACAAACCTTTGTCCAACAACTCAGTAAGGTATTGAAGAGCCACACTCAAATTAACCTCTAAATCCTTTGCTGCACTCCAAAATAAAAATCTCTTCCATTTTTCTCATGCACTTTCCTTGTACTAGGTCTTCTGGCTTCCATAATCACATTCAAAACTTGTTGAGGAAGTTGAGACCTGCTATGTTTCAAAACAGAATATGCCAGGCTGTTAGATGAAGAGAGTGAAGCTTGACATTGAGTAGATGACCGTCCCTCTGAGACAAAGGTGTGGAATCGAGTACCTTTGGGAGAAGAGGCAGAGGTGGAAAGGCATACACATGAAGATTTTTCCAACTGAAAGAAAGAGCATCCACTTTCCAAGCTGTGTGATGAAACCTTTTAGTACAAAACTTTGGCAGCTGGTGGTTTAGTGGAGAAGCACAGATCTATGTCTGGAGTTCCCCATGACACTGTCAATATCCGAAATACATGAAGATCCAGTTTCCACGGGATCCATGATTTGCCTGCTTAACACATCTGCTAAGGAGTTCTGTGCTCCCGGCAGCAACCTTGCCTGAAGATTTAGTTGCAAGCTCGGCGCAGTCTCCCACAAAATCATTGCTTGCCTGCATAGATTGTTTGTTGATGTACCACATGACAGTTGTGTTGTCTGTTAGAATCAACACCTGCCCTGTTAATGCAAACTGGACTGCTAACATCTCCTTCATGTTGATATGTAGATGCTGTAGTCCGGCAGGCCACTTGTCTTGTATCCACTTTCCATTCAGATGAGCTGCATCTGTCGTTAGAATCTGACTCGCCTTCTGGCGGGTCACAGAGTCCCTTGTTTAGGTGACATTCCTGAGCCCACCACAAAATTCCTTTTGAATGCAAGGTATTATTTGAATGACAGTGTCCAAATCCTGGCAGTGCTGTGTCCATACATTTTGAGATACCATTGCAGCTTCCTCATATGCAGTTGCATTGGGAGCACCAGAATGACTGAAGAGATAGTTGATGGAAGTAAAGGAAAGATTCTTTTGTTTGTCCTGCTGTATTCAGTCTCACACCCAGAAAGCACATGTCTTGAGAGGGTACTAGACTGGACTTTATTTCGTTCACAGAATACCCCAGGCATCTTAGCACTGCTATCACATATTCCAAATGCTGTAGGATAGATTTGTATTCCTTTTAGCCTGAAGTAAGCTATCACTGGTGCCAGAACTTTTGTGAATACTCTGGGCGTAGATAAGCCAAAGGGCAATGCAGAGAACTGATAATGGGAATTCCCAGCTCGAAACACAGATACTTCCTGCAACTTAGTGTGATAGAGGTAAAAGCTGTTGTAACGCCAATTTGAACTTGGGAATGTCCAGATAAGTGTTGAGGATAGATAAATCCAAAATTGGTCTCCACGTGTTTTGGTACTAGGAACAGGCGAAAATAAAATCCTGCCCGTAATTAAACTCAATTTTCTTGAAAGTGCCAACCTTCCTCCCAAGGTGCTGCCCAGGACGAGAAGGCCTAAAAGAACCTTGAGCTCTGCCCCCTACACGCCTAGACCTACCCTACTACTAAACGGGAGGCTGAACCAAAAAATCTCCACAGGCGTAACCCAACTCTTTACACTCAATACCTTCCGCCAGGCATCTACCTTAGAGACTCAATTGTGAAGGAGGGAACTGGCAATTCAAAGCCCTCATGGCTAAAGTGGAAGAAGTATACACCTTCTTTCCCCATCTATCCCAAAGCCCTTGCCTCTTTATCAGGGAACAACAGGATTTTTAAACAGAAGCCTTTAACACCTTTAGGGCTGGAGAAACAGAAAAGATACTTATGAGCTTCAGGCACCCGGGTAAAACAAAAATTCCTAAGCCTCCCGAATCATCAGAATCAGAATAAGGAGGAAACTCCTGCAGCTCAGTCAAAGACTCAAGAGCTCTCCTAACACGTTTCTTAGGCAAAGATCCTGAAAGAATCAGGGAGAGGCACCCACAAAGGTTAAACCCTGCCTGCTCCCTGGAAGCAGAAGGAAGGCCTAACCACTAACCCCCACCTCCAGGAAGGGGAGAACAGCCACTGGCAGAACCACCGTCTTACTGAAAAGTTCTTTCTAAAGAACCGACGGACTTACGGTTCGTTTCTTCAACCTAGAAGGCATTAGCTTTCTTGCCGCTTTTTTTTTTAAGCGAAGGTCAAAAGCGGAGCATCCGACCGTATTTCATATAACGCCTCAAAACCAAAACTAACCTGCAGCATGGAAGTCTAATCCCTTTATGTTAAATTCACAACCCAGAAAGGGGCCAAGACAAACACCCAACAACGTCGCGGCTACAAGTTAAGGAGGTATCTGTTTCCCACAAAATACCATCCGTTAAATACTGAGGCAAGAAAAACCAAAATATTCCCAAAGGGGTAATTAGCACTTTTCTTAGGTCCTGCAAGAAAAAATCCTCAGAAAAAAACAGAAACAATCACCTGCTCGCCAAAAAATGCTCATGCAAAGGACCAAGCGGCAAAAGATATGAGGATATGTGCCCGGTTTGTACGATTTGTACCCCTGGGCCCGGACTACAGCCCACGCCTATGACCGACGCCACATATATATTTCGTGTTATTCGGGACTGGGAGACAGGACTACAGAGATGTTAGTTAGTGGGATCTAAAAACACAGCTTCAATGGAGGCTGACAATATACCAGGTTGCCTCTTAAACAGCTTAAATCAGTACTTATCATGCCCATTAAGATATCTGTTGTAACCACAGCCTCCGGACTGGCTTTGTCCCAGTAGAGTGGAGGACAGAAACAGTTATTCCTCTGCATAAAAAGAGGGACCATCTACTGACCTGGGAAATTACAGACCCATAAGTTTGATTAGTCTTACATGTAAGGCCATGGAAAGAATAATCATGGATCTGATAAATAATGACATAGGAGACCTCCAAACACTGGACCTGACCCAATTTGGCTTTGTCAAGGGCAGGTCATGCTTACTGAATCTGTTGGACTTCTTTGAGAAAGTCACTAAGGCCATGGATGAGGTTAAAACTGCACATATCGCCTGCCTCAACCTGGCCAAGGCATGTGACACAATTCCCCACTCAGGTTTTATAAATAAACTAACAAACCTGGGCAAAAATCCCTATGTTACCAGATAGCTAGCCAACTGGCGCATGGACAGGGCATGTGGTTAAAGTGGGTGAATCCAGATCCAGCAAGAGCCCAGCTACTAGTGGTGTGCCACAGGGCTCAGTGCTGGGACCATTCCTGTTCAGAATATAATTCTCTGAAGTCAAGGCCAATGTGCAAGGCTTCTGGATGACAAAGTCTGCCAACAACTGCAATATGGGGCAATCACTGACGCCCCCAATGATATAGATATCCTTCAGGAGGGTCTAGATCAGACAAATGATTGGTGCCAGAACCATGGCCTAAAACTAAATGCGAAGAAATGCATTATCATACCCTTTGGGAAGTCAAATACCCCTGCAAATTATAGCACACCTCTAAGAGTAGACTCAGAGGTAAGAGATCTAGGCACACAGATAGTAGCCTGAAGTTTAACCTCCATGTGTCCACAGTGGCAAGAAAGTCCTTCTATGTGGCATAACTCATAAGTAAAGGTATGGCTTCCAGTTCCAAGGATATTATAGTTCCGTTGTACTCAGCCCTCATTAGACCAATAACTGAGTACAATGCACAATTTGGCATGCACTTGACTAGACACAGCAGCTGGAGCAACCTCAGAGGTTCCTAACAAGAAAATACAGAGTGTAAACAACATGAACTATGCAGATGGACTAAAAGCCCTATCCCTTTAGTCTGACACCTATTGACTATTAAGGGTTGACCTATGCCTGGACCTGCTACACATCTGGAAGTCAAACAGCACAAGGGTCACCTGATCTAGGGAACTAAACTTAGTCAGCGACTCAAACAAAACATGCTGGACAGATAGATGTGTGTCTCAGAGATTCCCCCTTCTTTGGAATAGACTTCCTGTTCACATTAAGCACAGCCCTTCCCTGGCCCTCTTCAAATGCAGTTTGGATCAATGGATGGGAAATCACAAATTCACACCAGGGGTAGTGCCTATGTCTATGGACAGGGGCAATCTGTAAGATACTCAAGGCAAAGGCACAAATCCATGCCATCCTCTTGCCCCTAGGGGCCATATATTGGGTAAAATTTGGTTATACTGGCTAGTCTTGTAAGGTCTCTTAAGTGGTTAACCTAGTAATCTCCTATGGACTTATGAACCTGTGAAAGTTGGGTAAGGGACACAAGAGGAAGGTGAAGGGGTAAGTTAGGCAGCAGGGAAAGACAAGCAAGACTAACAAGGTATGAGGTAACAAAATGAGGGAGGAGGAATACAATGTAGAAGAAGAAATCAGATAAACAGAGCAGAACTAGTGGTGAGTGGAGGTCTGTGATTGTTAGACTGACAAGGATGGGCAAAGACATAAAAAACTGGGTATTCACCAAAGCAGACTCCACCATCTGAGACACAGCGGGAGATTACTCATCATCTGGGTACCGTTGCCATTGGATCATAGCTTAGTAAGTAGAGCCCATCCAAGGCAGGAATAAAACTCAATAAGTCACCTAATCATGGTCTACATGTGGCCAATGCAGGCATTCAGCCTCCTCTCAGTTACATCCTCTATAATGTCTGCCAGATACCAATGAGTGATAAAGGCATATGTCATCTCCACTCACACTGCTACTGACAGGTACCCATGTACAAGCATCTAATGTAGGGCTACCTGATGCAAATGGTACAGGTAGGGCAGAAGGTGTGGAGGCAACCTAGGCAGGTTGGGACACAGATCTATTGGCTGCTGGCTGCTTCAGTGGGTGGTGGTGATGATGACAGAGTGGCTGCTGCCACCTGTGGGTGGGAAAAATGCCTTGCCAGTGGACCGGTTGCAGTTTGATGAGTTGTTGCATATCAGTAAAACAAATGTGAAGAAACAAAAAAATATACGTAGGAGAATGTATAACAAGAAAGAGGGTGGGGGAAGAGAAATATGAACACAAAGAAAACTGAATTCTACCTATTGTTGCTAATGATACAGTTAAACAGAATAAAATTTGCAAGTCAGTAAATAATCAAGAATGTTAGAAGCCTTTTTACACACACACATACACCTATCTATATATATATATATATATATATATATATATATATATATATATATATGAGTGTGTGTGTGTGTGTGTGTGTGTGTGTGTGTGTGTGTGTATATATATGTATATGTATATATATATGTATATATATATATATATATATATATATATATATATATATATATATATATATATATATATATATATGTAGATGCAGGAGAGGCCTGAGACAACAGGCAGCTTAACATGCAGTACTGCATACAGATTAAGAGCTGGGCCTATTTAGACAGACAAGTATGTGACTGCGATCAGAGTTGCATTTTGATGTATGAAACTACTGTACATATACTAAGAAAACATGCACTCAGACATACATATATCAATCACAGGTGACATGCAAAGGACAGGCAATCTTACTGGAAATTGTGAAATATACAGTAAAATGATAATATTAATCTTACATATATGGACCTTATACTGCTGCAGTGATACTAGTGGACAGAAAAATAAACATGAAATGGTTTTCATGATCACAGTAGGCAAGTAACATGACAATCTACTTGATCTGCCTATATTAGAGTGATGACATTGCACACTCATGCTAATGGCATTGCTCTATGCCAGTAATGGCTGATGTG
This sequence comes from Protopterus annectens, assembly GCF_019279795.1. Classification (NCBI taxonomy): domain Eukaryota; kingdom Metazoa; phylum Chordata; order Ceratodontiformes; family Protopteridae; genus Protopterus; species Protopterus annectens. The sequence continues at coordinate 731,391,059 of NC_056730.1, forward strand.
TCACTGGTTTCTTAATGTTATACAATCTTATGTAATGTTTACTATGGTTACTATTAAAAGGCAGACATTTTTATGGCAGCATGTATTTTCATCCTGGTGCTGTTCAGTGCTCCAGTCTGCTCTTGTGTGTTTAACTATTCTTTTGGATCTCTGCAGGGAATAGAGACATAAAAAGGGCATAGGGAAAAACTGGATGGTGGCACATTGTGCCAGGTTATTTGGGTACCTAAAAGATTTTATACTTACAGAATGAAGCTGGTGGCTCTGCATTAATTTCATCCTCCCACTGACAAAGGAGGTTAGGCTTGCAGTGATTCATGTCACTGTAGTGATGGCTGCACTGTTACCCATATGTGGAATGCCAGTAACATGGGTGACTACCTTGGTCAAACTATTTCTGGCATCAGTCTTATACTGTGACTGAGCACAACTCACCACAGGAGCCTGTGCTTCAACTACTTATGGAGGAAGTACAGAAAAATATTGTACTCCTCCTCATGCCACCTCCATGCTCTAAAAGGAGTACTACACACTCCAGCTCCAGCCACACTGTCTCACCTTAAAAAGGTCTCAGGATAAATGTCAGATAACTGGTACCCAAAACACTTCTCCTGTATCCTAGTCTCTATGCAATGACAGTCATCCTCATTTGCAGGATGGATATCAAACTGTGAAAATATAAGGCACTGTATTTTTATGGTTCAAATGGCACTTTAAGGTGTGAAACATGGCAGTCCTCTCGCCCTGTGTACACTGTTGAGAATGTCAGCATACAATGACTACACCTGAAGATGGCTATATATACGATGACAATTCCCATAACCCTAAAATACTCGGTTGCCCATAGAGGCTCAGGCATGTGCACAGCATCACGTAGAAATATAAACATGACACTTATTTTGTCATTGCATAAACTGAGTGATTCAGAAACAATAATGATCTGAGCCCTAACTGGCATTATCATCGCTCAAGGAGTGTTGGTAAATCTACACAATACAAGTATGATGAGGCACATTGAGCCTTACCATGTTACAGAAGAAAACTGGCAAAAGACATTGAAATCTTAATCCTGCTAAGGCTGTATTTAAAAAGAATATTCATTTCAAGATGATAACTGCTTAAATAAGGTAAGTGATACTTGTTCTACATCTATTTCTTTGTAGAATATTAGCTATGTATCTGCTCTTTACTCTAAGGCCTATAAGGGATGTCCTTTTGTCAGTACTTGTACATGTGTGGTTTAGATATGTACTAAGGGTTACATTGCAAGGGTACCAATTGTAGAAACATGCAGAATTGTTAGGGCAGGTGGTAGACATACCCCTGAGCTCATATTGCGAGTAATGTTCAATACTTCTGTAGTGTTGTGTGCCTTGCACATTATGTAATTGGCCTTAACATTTTTAACAGTAGTATTGTAAAACTCAGGTGTTGCTGTTGTTCAGTTGCAGTTGTGCCCTTGCATTGTTGACAATATGTGCTTAGTACCCAATACATGCCTCACATTTACTTAAAGATTGTGGATGCAGTTATCTCACTGTCAGGTAAAACTACAGCATAGTTAAACTGGTGAAACTGAGCAAAATAACTCCAAAGAAAACACTTTAAACGCCACAAGATTTAATAAAGTAAAGTTTTCGGGTTAACCACCCTTCATCAGTACATAGAGTTAATGGATCTCATCAACATTTAAATAGGGACACCAATAAAATCACATGATTCAGCCACCTATCCTAACATTATTAACTAACCATTAAATATTTAAATTACTTCCAAAATAACCTTCATCATTTTCAAAAACCATTTAAAACATAACACTCATTCTTATGAATATACATATACATATATAAATACATACATACATACACATACACATATACACATACATGCACACATATATACATGTAAACCCAATTATTCCCAACATATAGATATTGTGCAACAAATATGCACATAAATGCATCCTTCTAAAATCATATAACCATATTCAGTTTCTTATCAGCTAAAATATAAATTAATTCACAATCTTAAATATTCTCTCTCTGCCTTTTAATTAATACAGGTTTTATACGGACAGTATTATTCAAACCTGGTGCAGCATCTGCTTGTAGTCTAATGATCCATTCATATTCTTTTAGTTCTAGAATGTTATTCATATCTCCTCCCCTAGTACCCATGTCTACTACACCTATACCGCTAAACTGAAAAGTATGTGTATTATTATCCACAACATGCTTGCTTAATGCATTTGTCACCACTTTTCTTCTAATCTCGGACTTACATTCTATTATGCGCTCCCTTAATTTTCTACTTATCTTACCAACATAGAATGCTGTGCAAATTGTACATGTTGCAAGATACACTATTTGAGGTGTGTTACAATTTGCTGAACATTTAAATTCATATTTTTCTTTGGTAACGGGATGTTCAAAATTATTTACTGAATCATAAATGTCAGCACAGCAGCTACAATTGTAGCATTTCAATGTTGCATTTTTATGTTGGTGTATAACTCTCTTTCCTTTAAAGTCCTCATAACACAATTTCTGCTTCAATGTCTCCAAGTTCCTGTATGAAAATCTAGGTTTCATGCCTACTAGATCTTTAATCTCTGGCATAGCCATCAATATAAGCCAGTTATTTTCTATAATGTTACATACATCTCTAGTGTTTGCATTAAAAGTAGTGACATACCTAATTACTTTGTCACTTTTATCTAAAATTTGTGCTAATTGTATTATATCTCTGCCAAAAACTGGTTTATATTTATCCTTTCTTCCTATTTTTACCTCTTCCTATATGGCGTCTACATATTGAGTAGAATAGCCATTCCTTTCAAACTCTCGCATCATTTCATTCGCTTGGAGTATAAAATTGTTTTCCTCCGTATTGAATTTGCTAGCCCTTATTAATTGTGCTTTCAAAACACCTTTAAAAGTACGTGGTACATGCATACTATTTCTTCTAATGTATCTATTAGCATTTACTTCTTTCTTATATATTGTTGACTCTATTCTATCTGCTTTCTTATATAATTGAATGTCCAAAAACACTATACTATCTGCTGAAAAATACATTTTAAATTTCAAAAAATTTGTCGTAGCATTCAGACGTACAATATAAATCTCCAATTCTTCACTATTACCATCCCAAATTAAAAAACAATCATCTACAAATCTTCTGTAGAATTTAACTTTGGTATTTAAACTACTGTGGTCACTCAGTACAAATTGCTTCTCCTACTGATATAACACTAAATTCGCATATGTATTTGCTATTGGGGTGCCCATTGCACTGCAAAAAAAGGTTTACCATCAAAAATAAACACATTCTTTGTCAATACCACATCTAGCAAAGTACAAATATTTTCTATTTCTCGTGCTTGCATACCAATTTCACTAATAAGGAAACCTCGTATGGCATCCAATCCATATTCATTTGGGATTACTGTAAATAATAAAGTGATATCCAATGTTACAAACATAAAAGTTTTTTCCAACATTTTCTTCATGCCATTTATTCAAATTGGATAGAAAGTTGTTAGTATCTTTCAGTATACTTGGACATTTATTCAAATATTTACCCAATTGTAATTGTAAGTACTTTGATATTGGTTCTGTTACCCATCCATTACCTGAGACTATACATCTCAAGGGTGGGTCTTCCAAGCATTTATGTATTTTAGGGATACCATAAATTTGTGGTATCCTAGGACAAGGTGCAGAAAGGTAATTAAAAAGATCAATAGTTATATCATGACTAAGCTGCAATTCATAAACTGTCATATTAACATCTGCAATACATTTTTTAACTTAATTAAAGGTTATTTCCTTAAAAGTTAAAGGATCTTCTAAAATACTTCTAAAGTTTTGCATATATCTATTTCTATCCATTACTACAATGACACCTCCTTTATCTGCCTGCTTAATAACTAAATTATTATTTTCCTCCAGCTGCTTAAGCACTCTATATTCCATATAGGATAAATTATAAAACTTTTTTCTATTCCTTCTTGAATAAAGTTGTCTCATATCTTTTTCAACTACATTCATGAAAGCAGTTAACACAGGGCAAGGTTGAGGTATAAATGTGCTTAACTTTTTACAAACAGGTATCCTAGATGTTGTTTCCCTAAAAATCAGCTTTAATGTTAGATTTCTTACAAATATTTTTACGTCAGTAATTGCTTGTACTATATTGTCCTGTGCATAGGGTATGAACTTCATACCTTTACTTAATACTTCTATTTGATCCTCACTTAATGTCAATGCTGAGAGATTAACAGTACCTTTTATTATTTTTATCGTTCTCATCAGCGACGAACTACCTTGTTGTATGCCACAGGGCTGTTGTTTTTCCTCTTGGTTGCCGGCGTTGCTTGCTGCATCTGCCTTTGTTGCGAAGGGCCCCTTTGTGGTAGTTGTTGTTGTACGAGAATCCTTTCGGGTTGTTTTAACTGGAAAGGTAAAAAAGGAGAAATTTCACCCTGCTTATTTTTGTCCTTTGCATCTGCTGGAATTTGCGGCAAAGACTGTCCATTCAGCTTCAAACTACATGTTATTAACGGAAATATTCCATGAATCTTGTATAGGGATTTCTCCGTCCTCTGCTCCACCCTTTGAAGATGAAGCCTCTTGTCAACTGGGCGTAGCGCTCACAGAATTTTGCATACGTCCTCTTTGATTGGACGTCGATTCCGCAGGCGTTCGTGGTAGTTCAAAAGTATCCAGCTGATCTAAAGCATTAGAAATTGTCCTTTGTTCTTTAGAAATAACACTATTTTTGTTTTTAACATGCCATCGCTGATTTTCATTCCTCGGCCAAGAAAAAATATGGCCATTCTTAAAATCAGCCAAATCACGCTGTATCATACTTTTTTTCTTTAACTCTAATTTAACATCTAAAGATTGTATACGATCTATGAAAGCCTGATACTGTCCATTACAGTTCTCAAAGCATGGCATATTTAGGATATCATTTTCAAGTTTGTCAATCTCCTCCATTAAATTCTTCTCCACAGGCTCAAAGAAATTATTCATTAGCTTCATATAATTCAAGCTTAATTCCAAATTAAGCTGTTGCCATAGCACAAGCAAGTCTGTGTATGTATTTCCATACGAGGGCATTTTTAATATTCGTAACCCTCGTGGTATCATGCCCAACTCCAAATAAGCTTGAAAGCTTAATCGCTGCCATTGGAGTTGCTTATACATCTGGACTTTCTTCTCCAATACACTCAACATCTTACTAAAATCCTCCGTTGTCTAGTCAGCGATTACCATCTGAGGAGGTATAGTAAGCACTGATTGCAGTAATGGATTATTATGTTTTTGTAGCAGTCTTTTAACAAAAGGATTCATTTCCTTCACTACGAAACAGACGTTTGCAAATCAAATGAAAACTACAGCATACCCATATGGCTTATTAGGATAGCAGGTTTATTAAGGGTCATGCTGGAACTTGTTAATTCCACTGTTTTCCTTACCAACAAAGCTATGCCTAAAAAACAGGGCCCAAGGAAAAGTACTACATCTGGTGGTGCTTCCACATCTACCCTCTCAGCCAAGTTTACAGATGCATAACATGAGGTAGCACAGAGGCCCTCTATCTCCATGGGTGATGGTTCTTTGCTGTCCATTCCACTGACCAGCCCTTCCGGGATCATGTTTGGGCTGAAACTGTCAGTACTAGGGTAGCCAGGACCATGCTGCCTATAAAAAGGTCTCTCACAGGGTTGTGAATGAGATCAGTCCTGCCAGCCACTGAGAAGAAATTCTAGTACAGGAAAATAGGGCCATATCTCTCAATCTGGAAACATCAAAAATCTCAACAAAGACCCATGAAAAGTAGGTACAACTGGTCAAAAATCTGGAAGCTGATTAACATAAAATTTACATGCATAACTATGTAACCTGTCCACTCTAATGGAATTGTAGGATACCAGCTTAAAGTCATTAAATAATAATAAATGATGACAAACATTTAAATTTCAGACTTTATATCCCTCAGAAAATACATAATAATGTAAAAACCTGTTATTCTAACAACTATCTGAATTTCCAGGAACAATATTTAAAACCTGTGCCTATTTTTGTGCTGATAGCCTATCAGCAGACTGGCAATGTTATGTGCTTTTGCATTATACCAAATCATTGTAACAAGTGTCACATAAAAATGCCAGTCTGCACCACTTTGCTTATACTAGTAGCACTATCAAACAAAACTATAGCCTATAAAATACAACATTTTGCAGCAATGTATCAAAGCAAGAGAAAGCCAATAGTTTCTTCTTTTACTGTTTGGGCTGATTTAGTAAATAAACAGTTATAAATACTTGTATAACCCACTTTCTGCACAACAATGAAAAAGTCAACATGCACACTCCAAATTCTTACATTAAAAGTGGGAAGTGAGTGACCCATCACCAGACCTGTGTGAAGTTTTTGATTAGTTCAATTGCTTTTTCACAAATACCACTTCTATTTCATCCAGATTTAAATTTACTTAAAAGTTATTTTGCACTACTATAAGTAGTCAGAAAAGCTCTAACTAAGCAAAGTACTTGCAAAACGTTCCTATGCCGCTGTGTGCCGAATGCTCTACTACCAATAAGTGGAGAGTAAGAGTGACTTCACTATGGCAGACACAGAGGTCCAAATGAGTTCCATGACTTGAGCCGGCAGCCAGACTAACACACACACATAATGTAAATAATAAGTTATGTACTCACCATAACGTTCCATGTTGGTAGTCCATCTCACCCTTCATTTTTACATATGGGTTTGGAGCCGATCCTCGGCTCCGACTCGGCTGATTTACAAGCTGGAAGACTTCTGGTTGGCTCATGGCTAAGCAGGTATCCCATGGTGCACCAGTACAATCCCCAGATCTTGTTTGCTGCTCAATAGAATAACAACCATAAAAACAACCAATACTAAAGGGTCTCCAACCAAGGGCAACCAAATTATTACTTCCAGATCTTCCAGGATGGGGGCAGGAGGGCGGGTTGGTAAAAATGAAGGGTGAGATGGACTACCAACATGGAACGTTATGGTGAGTACATAACTTCTTAATGTTAGGTAGTATGATCTCACCTTCATTTTTACATATGGGACAGTGTCCCTAGCGCCTTATTCTTGGGTGGCTCATTGGAAAATACGCTTGAGCACCGTGGAGCCAAAGGATGTTCTACCCCTGGATGCCAAATCCAATTTGTAATGTGTAATAAAAGTGTGAGGAGTAGCCCACGCAGCTGCTGCACAAACATTATCAAGTGGTACCCTGGCTTGAAAGGCTGCAGAGGTAGACAGTGACCTGGTAGAATGAGCCTTGATCCTGTAGGGTAAAGGTTTGCCCTCCGAGCTATAGATAAAGGCTATACAACTGGAAATCCAATTAGACAGTGTCACTTTAAAAACTGGTAAGCCCAATCTAGAGTCAGAAAAGGAAATGAATAATTGATCTGATTTCCTGAAAGCATTAGTCTGCTGTAGTTGTCTATGAACATCTAGCTGATGAAAACAGTACTCAGCTGCATTACAGTAGTTAGGGAAGAAAACTGGGAGTTCTATTGATTGGTTTAAGGTAGCATTAGAACAAACTTTGGGAACAAAGGAGGGATTAGTACATAATGATATCCTGTCTTTGTGAAAAATCAAATATGGTGGCTTAATAGACAAGACCTGTAGCTCCAATACCAGTCTAGCTGATGTGATAGCTGCCAAAAACAAGGTCTTCCAAGACAGAAATTTTAGAGAAGATGAGTGGGAAGGTTCAAAGGGGGGTGAAGTCAATTTGGACAACACAAAATTTAAATCCTAAGAAGCCACTGGTTCTTGCAGAGGTGGTCTCAATAGAGTGGCCCCTTTCAAAAAGGTCTTGCATAGCATATGAGACATTAAACTGGTATCTGGAAAACCTAAGTGAAAATGAGAAATCGCCGCCAACTGGACTCTGATAGTGGCAGCCGCAGATCCTTGTTGAAAAAGCTCAGAAAGAAAATCCAGACTCACAGGGATAGAAGAAGTGTATGGATCTACATTCATTCCCTGTGCCCAAATAGAAAATCTTTTCCATTTACTGCCATACAGCCTCCTAGTTGAAGGTTTATGGGAGGACATAAGAATATGTGACACTGAGGATGATACATCATGAAGCCTGACTATGGATGGAACTGGAGCAGCCACACTGTCAATTTGAGGGTGAGGATTGAGGGGTGTAGTGAACCCGACATGTGGGTCAATAGATCTGGAGCTGGGTCCAGAATCCAAGGATCATCCAGGAGAAGAGGATCGAGGAAGGGGAACCAGACCTGATGAGGCCAGTAAGGAGCAATGAGGATCAACTTGGTTCCCAACCGACTGGCTTTCTGAATCACTTTGGAAATGAGAGGGATTGGAGGAAAGGCATACAGAAGTCCCATGGGCCAATCATGAGCCAGAGCGTCTCTGGGAGACTCCCCCGGAGGGGGAATGAGGGAAAAATAGCTGCTGCATTTGGTATTGACTGGACTGGCAAAAAGGACGCAGCAAGGCTGTCCCCATTTCCGGAAAATCTGATCCACTGTTTCCTGTTTCAGAGACCACTCGTGAGGCATTAGGATTGCCTGGCTGAGCTTGGCGGCTATCACGTTGGCCATCTCTGGAATGTGCACTGCAACCAGAAAGCGCTGGGAAAAAATTGCCCATTCCCAAACTCGCATGGCCTCTCGACAAAGTGGGTAAGATCTGGTACCACCCTGTTTGTTAATATACCAGACCACCGGCATGTTGTCTGATTGTATCGCAATTGTCTATAGAGGAAGAAGGTCTTGAAGTGCTTGCAATGTCAGAAGCACCGCCCTCATCTCCAGAACATTTATATGCAGATGAGCCTTGTGTTCTTGCCATGTGCCTTGGACAGTCCTGCCAAGATAATGCCCCCCCACCCGATCTTGGAGGCATCTGTGGTCACAGTGGCAACGGGTTGGGCCAGAACAAAGGGGACACCCATGATCAGTTGATTGGGAGCTATCCACCAACGAAGGTCCTTCTTGCATGATTCCATCAGTAGGATAGGATGACTCAGTGGGAGAGACTGGAAAGACCACTGGGAAAACAGAAGCCACTGGAGAATTCTCATGTGCAACCTGGCTAATGATACCAATAGAATTGTGGAAGCCATAGTCCCGAGGAGCTGAAGAACCCACTTTGCTTAGACTTTTCGCAATGGGAGAAAATGTTGAACTTGCGAGATTAAGTTCTGTGCCCTTTCGGCGGGGAGACGAGCTGTCATGTTCACTGTGTCTACCTCTGCGCCTATAAAAATCATAGACTGAGAGGGCAATAATTCAGATTTTTTCCACTTTATGGAGATCCCTAACTGAGCACAAAGTTGAATCATGGCGTCCCTGTTTTGGAGGAGTAGATGCCTGGTGGGGGCGGTCAGGAACCAGTCGTCCAAATATGGAAACACCTGGAATCCCTGACGTCTCAGGTGAACTGTCACTACTGCCATGCATTTGGTGAACACCCTGGGGGCTGTGATGAAACCAAAGGGCAGAGCACAAAACTGATAGTGACTGGCTCTCAGCCAGAAGCGTAGATGGCTTCTGGATGCCTTGTCCATTTTTATGTGGTAGTAGGCGTCCTGAAGATCCAGAGAGCACATCCAAAAGTCTTTCCCTAACAACGGGAGTATAGACTGCAATGTTACCATCTGAAACTTGTCCTTCTTCAATGATTCGTTCAATCTGCTGAGGTCCAATATTGGCCTCCAATCTCTGGTTCGTTTTGGAACTAAAAAGAACCTGGAGTAAATTCTAGATCCTATCTGGTCTGCTGGGTCGGGCTGGATGACTCTTTTTACGAGCAACTTGCTGATCTCCACAGTTGCCTGATCCCTGTGATTGGGTGGTACATCTGGGATCCTTTTGGGAACAAATGGTGATAGGGAAAAGGGTATGATATAGTCTCTGATAACAACTCTTTGTACCCACTTGTCTTGGGTAATATTTAGCCAGGCTTCTTGGTACAAAGAAATGCAACCCCCGACCGGCCCCAGAGAAGCGCAGTCGGGCTCCACATCAGGAGCGGTGATAAGGCCATTCTCGAAAGGAATCACGGCCTTGTTGGTATTGCGGACTGCCCCTGCCTCTAGGGCGATGTCTGCCGTTTCCTCCTCCTGTGTCTCTGAAGGAGGATTCACCGTGTGTGTCAGGAAAGACCCTCTGGGACTTCTTGAACCACATTTTACCGCCCCTTTGACCCTTGGAGTATGGTCTGAAAGGGACAGTAAAATGCACTCCCATGGCAGAAAGCGTCTTTCCTTCTTGCTCACACCAAGTGAGTGTATCCTTCACCTTGGAACCAAGCAATGAGGAACCATCAAACGGGGCGTTGGTGAAAGCAAACTTGAATGGTTCCGCAAAATTACATAAGCACATCCAGGAGTGGTGCCTCAAGGCAACTCTAGAACCCGCTGCTCTTCTCGCTCCATCTGCAGCATAAGAGATAAGTCGCATGGAGGAGTTAACCACAGAATTTAAGGTGGACAACTGGATAGAAATCTTGTCAGGAACTCCCTCGGTACATGCACCTTGTATGGAATCTCCTAACTCCTTGAGGAGCTCTCTCTGCAACCTCGTGAAGTGCATGAGTTAGTTCAGCAATCGAAGGGTAAAGGCCACTGAAGTAAAAATACGCTTTCCAAATCTGTCCATCTGTCGAGACTCCTTGTTTGGAGGATGGACAGATGAAGAGATCTCCGCTAACTCCTTCTTTGTGGCTGCCACCACCACCCATGGCATCTACGGGAATGCCTTTGGACAAGAACTCTTTACCAGGAGGGGCAGACAAGAACTTATCTGGTCTCCTGGGGACTGGCTCCATGGTGTCAGGAGTTTCCCACACCTTTCGACTAACTAGATCCATCAGTTCGTCAAAAGGTGGAGACACCCAAGAGGCAGAAGGTTGAGACCCCAAAGCCTTCAGGTGCACTGACTCCTCATCAGAAAGGTTAACAGTGGGCCAGTAGCACCTCTGCCTAAGGATCTCTAAAATGTCCACAAATGAGACATCATCAGAGGACGACTTGGGGGACCCTTCCGACTCCTTGAGGTCAGTGTCCAATGTCAAAGACTCATCCTGGGAGTCAATATGTTTCCTCTTACATAACCTCTTCCGGGGAGACTCCTCAGAAGGATATTCTGGGGAAGCCTCAGCAGAGTGGGGGCCACCATCTGATGGCTCCTGAGGCTGTGGGTCTCTGCTGTCTCCAGAGAGAGTAGGGGCTGAGACTGAAGTGGGTGCTCTCGGGGGAAGAGTGCTGGTGCCACTGGTATGGGCTGGAGAATTAGACAGCATGCTCCTCATCATCTCAAACGTCGACCTCTCTGGCTCCGAAGACCTCCTCACTCCAAAGAGACGTGGGTCGGCACCGGAGCCATTGCTGTCGGCTCCGAGACAGATGCAAGGTCCGAGCTCACCCTGGCCAAAGCACCGAAAGGAAGGCTTGGAACCAAAGAAGATTGATTCCAATCCTTCCTGTTGGTGACAACAGGAGAGCTTCGGCCCCTGGACACGACGGATGGCACAGAGCGTGTTGGAGCCGAACCCAGCTCCAAGGCAGCAACAAGGTGAGTTGGAGCCAGCATTTCCTCCATTGGCACCAAGCACTCTGGCTCCGAAAGGCCAGTATGGCTTGGAGGAGGAATAGCAAAAAATGGCAAAGCTGGGCCAAATGGCTCCAGAGCTGATTGGGTCGGAGCCAACAATAATTTTGGTAAGGCAGACGACTTCAGGAGTCTCAGCACTATCCTCTCCACATCTTCTTCTGAAAGGCTCCTGGAAGACATAGTTGGGGATCTTGACCTGGGGAGCACTGGAGACTTAATTGTTATGGAAACCGGTAGGGAGCTTACAGACCAGCTCCGAGTAGCAGAGTCAACTGCTGTATCAATAGGTTCAGAGATCAGTTCCGAAACACCTGTAACCGACTCTGACACCACCATGATGCTCTCCTTCTGCTCCAAAGGCTGAGGAGTCAAGGAGGCAGATTTGGATTGTTTCGACCGTTTAGGAGGTGACTCTGAAACACCAGCCGGTGCCGGAGAAGGCCTTTTTGAGGATTTTGATTTCCCAGACTTAGAGGAAGCCGAAGAACTGGATAGTGCTTCCTCAAAGCATGGTTTCAAGAGACCCTTGAGTATGAGTTTGTTCTTTCTCTCCTGTAACACTCTAGGAGAAAAAGCATGGCAGAACAAACACGACTCCTGTAAGTGGATGGCTCCTAGGTAGTAGACAAAGCTACTGTGGCCATCCGTTAAGGACATCTTTTGGGAGCATTTCATGCACTTTTTGAACCCCGTGGGTTTATGCTCCTTACTTTCCTTGGACATATTACACACACACACACACACACACACACACACACACACACACACACACACACACACACAACCCAAATAGATTGAAAAGGAGAAAAAGAAGAAGGACTAGGTCCTCTAACTAAAACGGGCCTAGCCCGGTGTAGAGAAAGCTAGCTAAAGGAGTTACATGAGGACTTGGTCCTCTAACCTAAACAGGCCTAGCCCGGTGTGGTGAAACTAGGTCTTCTAACTTAAACAGAACAGAAAGGAAAGCCCATGCACACAAGAGAAACCGTAAAATACACAATACATTTCTATATTCCTAAAAAAAAAAAACAGGTAGTATTCTTGCAATCCTAGTAAATTCACAAGCGGATCCCCGCCAAAACAAACAATGTCAAAATAGCAGAGCTAACTGCCAAAGGTGACCAAAAAAAGGTCAGAATAACAACAAACAAGACAAAAGGAGCCCCTGTTGACTAAGAGCAGAAAACTGCCAAAAACTCTGCCTAATATCAAAAAATGCGCAACAGCACCTAAACTAACTGGCACACAGGATACCGATAACAACTAGTAAACTAAGTTGCACTCACAACGGACAAGCAATACAACTGCCTAATATATTAGCAACACTAAATATACAATACAGCATTGAATACGATAGAACATAAAGAATTTTGAAAAAACTTAGCCAGAGCCAAGAGAAGCACAACCAAACTCGTTGACACGGCAAATGAGATCTGGGGATTGTACTGGTGCACCATGGGATACCTGCTTAGCCACGAGCCAACCAGAAGTCTTCCAGCTTGTAAATCGGCCGAGTTGGAGCCGATCCCATATGTAAAAATGAAGGTGAGATCGGACTACCTAACATCTGTTGTTATATTACTCTGGCAGAAAACACATATACTTAGATCATTAACATTAACCAAGAAGATTTGATACAAGACTGAAAAGTCTAACTTGAATAAACAAGAAAATGTTGACATGATCATGTAGGTAAGCACAAAATGACTGGGTCAGGTTTAGTGAATGCTAGTATCGAAATCATGTTAAGTTTCATACCCATACATCGAACACTGTAATTCACCTTGTCTTGAGTTGTTCCTTTACAGGTAGTGTTTTGTATTGGAGGAGCTGTACAGGTGAGAAAAGAGGAGGGACACCCACTCTGTAAGTTACAAATTGTGTTTTCCAGTAGGACTGGTAGATAACGAGATGTAGAACAAACAAAACAATTACCATAATGATCTCTTGGGCTAGCATACCATTTCATGTGAGTGGATGGCATTGTCTGAATTACAAACAATGTACCTACAGGTGTTTTTATCCAGTAACCAAAGTTTACCTAGCCTAGCCATCTCAAAGACAAAGCAAAAGTTGTCTGCTATTTTTTTTTTCACTCATTTTCCCAAGAAGACATCTGATCTCAGTTTGGTATGAACCTTACTATGATGGTGAAGGTTTCCGAAAATCCACTCTTGTATGAAGGATGACATTCTGCATTGAAGAGCAGCTGCCCAATATATTTGTGAGCACTCCTAGTCAAAGTATGCTGAGTATTAACCCATTTTACCCCTGATAATTGTAGTGCTCTTAGAGACACGCAAGGTGATTCTGTATCCAAACATGCCACAAAAGTATATGTGTCACTGAAAATTGCAGCCACATCAGTCTAGTTATCAGTAGGTAAATTTTAGGCACTCACGGTTATCTCTTGGTGTTGTGCAGTTGTGTTCATCATCCAAAATTTCAGTGACATACTTCCCAGATTCTGGTTGTTTTAATATGTGCAACAGTTGTATATTTGTTAAATTTTACTTACAAAGTTCACTGGCCAGTTTTTACTTTGGAATTTGCTCTATTTGGAATAAATTGCTGCTTGGCACATATTATTGGTGGTGGACCTCAAATTTTTAAGCGGTGAAGTTTATGTGTGGTTTGAATTACCCTTAACAAATAATGAAGAGTTGTAGACTTCTTTTACTTCAGAAAAATGTATCTTAATTCACATTATCTTATTCTGTCAATGTTTTAAGTTAATAGTACTACCGTTTTAAAAGTGTCTCTGATTTTCTCTGGATTTGTCCCTGACTGGTTGAGAGCTATGGATGGCATATGCTATTAAAAATTGCATATAGGGGGTGGGGATTGGTGTAATAGAATTTAGAGTGAATAAAATTTAAAGATTTTTTTTCACAATGTGAAAAACTACACAGCACATGTTGCAGACTTTCCAGTCTTATTAAACAAAAACTATGAAACTGAATACCAAATGTACCAAATGGATAAGCATTACGGTGCATGCTTTGATTTGAAAGTGGGTGCCAGAAGACAATGGAATAATATGTCTGTTGTAATGTGGTTGCATATATTTGCTAACTTTGCAAATTACCATTCTTGATTTGAGTCTCAGTAAGACAAGCTTGTGGTAACTAGCTGTGAAAGTGAGTTGCTTGAACTGGTTTGCCAGCAGAAGCAAAATGTTTTCAGGGAAGTTTAACAATGCAGGTACTTTGAGTTCAGCAGTCCAGTCTATTAGTGATGTGTGGCTTATTGGACAGTCCATGTTGGCAGATCCTAGTTTGTAGAAGCTTGCAAGAATTTCTGATTGTTCTTTTATTTCTCTTTTTTTAACCATTCGTCTGTGCTGGGGCAAAACTCATCTTTCTCCGTGTCCCAGTCCTACTCCAGTCTCCAAGCCATAACTTAAAATTGCAAATCAAAAAAAAAATCAGGAACTGAAGGGGCCACTTGGAATTTGTGGCACCCCATTATTTTGCCCTCAAAACTGGTAAATACTGAGGTTAGTGGACCATCAACTGAACCCCCACTTATGGAAGAGGAGGAAGAGAAGTTCCTGGCCTCTCTTAAAGAGAGTATCACCTCCATAGAGAACCACAGTGTGGTGCTAGAGGAACCAGAAAACTTAGAAGCACCAACTAACCAAACCATCCTTGACATCTATAAACCTAAAAAATCAATTGGTGGTGAAACCCTCTACAACTATCTTCCCTCTATCCACTGGAATAAGCTACCTTTAACAATCGGATCTATTACACAGCCCCACCCATTTAAAATCACCCTAAAAGTACACTTTACAAATACCTGGACTTGCTCCTGTACACAACCACCGTGAACTTAATCACCTGACCCTCTTTGCATACATCCACTTCTCAATTTGTATGTAATTCTCGCTACAGAACTCTTAACTCCTAATACCTTTATCACTCAAGTTCTCCACTACTCATATTTACCTCCCTCCCTTCTTTTTCCACTTAGTTTACTCCCCTTTCTCAGATATCACTTGATTGTAACTGCTACTACTCTCCTCTCATTTATAAATTAAAAAAAAAAAATCTCTAATTTTCCCTTTTTTATCCATAGCCATACTTTTTCTATCACCTGGTCTCTCTATCAACTTCCCCTCTGCTTCTGATTACTGATGTACATGCTTTTGCCTGTAAGAACTAATATTTAATATACAGTATCTCTATACTCTTTTCTTAAACATGGAGTTAATTGTCATTACTTCCCCTCTATATGGTGAAGTCCTTATGTAGTGGGAGATATATGAAAGACTTTAATATTTGGTTTTATTGTCTTTTTGTAAATAACATCTTTAAACTCACATGTTACAATTGTGACTCCAAGCATTATAATGCATGTTTATATTACCTCATGCATACTGTATTGTTTGTAAACATTTTTATGGTGTATGTAATACGTTGTGGAGCTTATCTCCCTGGGCCTCTGCTGAAAAAAAGGCGCAAATGTCAAATAAATAAATAAACAAGCCACAGAGATTTTCAACTGCAGATGTCTCAGGTATGTAGTCCTAGTTCATTGTATCAACAGCCGCAAGTCCTCATTACCCTGTAGTCTTTCTACACTTCACTAAATCTGTCTGACATATGGTATACAGATACAGCAGGACTCCACCAAACACATCCACATAAACAAGGTATGGTCCTGGGTATAATTTTTTCTCATGTTTATATCTGTAAAATATCTGTTGTATGTGTAGTTGTGGTACTGGGTTATACTTACACTGGATATTGTTTTCTTTTGATTTACAAGTGAATCTTTATCTGATACCAGCCCCATGGAATTGCCCCTGGCTAAGGCTGGAGGATCTGTAGCCTCTGATGATGATGACAGGGATAATCTGGCAAAATCAGGGAGTAAGTTTGATACAGGGAGTACAACTACTGCATCCCTACACAAACAATGGACACAGTCTCTCTCCACCTGTGAATTCCCAGGGGAAGTATGGTGGCTTAAAGTAGGCTGCTGTCTGAATTTGCCCCTAGCACCCATGGGCCAGGAGGTTTACACAGCAGGATTGAGAATGGTGCTAGCAGCAGATACTTTTACCACCCACCCTGAGGTTGGTGTGTCAGTGAATGCAACTCAAAATATGTACAGAGGCATCATGGTCACACAGGCTAGTTCTGGCACATCCATAGCAAAGACAGTGAGGATGATTCAGGCTGTGCATGCTGACCTACGGAAATGCATGCCCTGTATGTGTGGTTCGTGGATGAGCTGCAGGGATTGTATCACAAAATGGGGTGTGCAGTGTCTACACTGAATCGTGTATTAGGGGTGATGAAATTCCTTCATGACTAGTCATCTGCTACATCCACAGATTTTAGCCAACATGCCATGGTCAAGTGAGATTCTGTTCCTACAGTGCTAGCACCTCTACAGCAACACTGATTGTGGAGGTGTCTACACTCAAGATAGTGCATCCTTGTGGCTGTGGCCATTGTCATGCTGGCATATCCTCCAGCAGATATCACTCAAGGAGAGGTATTACACCAGCATCTAGCCAAGATCACTGTATGGCCAGCGCAACTCCCGGTAGAGCCAGCTGTCATGCACAGGAAGCTGAACCCTCTCTCATCCATGCCCTGGACCTGTTCGGTGGGTCAAGCCACAGTGTTAAATAAACCAAAGGTTAAACTAAGACTGTGTCCCTGCAGACACATACACATATACGTACACATACACACTCACTACCACAGTCCCCAGTCCCCAGCACATTCCACACATCCACTGACTCTGCACCTTCTCAACATTAACTCCCCCAATCCAGTTCTCAAATTAACTTTAAAAACACTTTTTTGTACACCTCAGCACTCACGTTCACACACTTCCCTGTGAAAGACAAGCACCCCTGTTCTTCCTTTTCCACCTATACAAGTGATGATAACTGTGCCCTACCCTTTTTACATTGTTACTTGGCTTTCCTTTGTCTGATGCACAGTGGGGTTAGCTTAAGCATGGTAAGCATAGTCTGGTATTTTTGCATGCATCACTTTTACTGTTGTATATCTGCTTAATTCTTGTATACTTACATTGTAAAGCTATGTGCAATCTGCTGCCTCTTTGCTAGTGACATGGCATACTATGCCCTCCTCCAAATGGCATGGTCATCCCTTACTGCTGGTTCCTCCTCATATGTCAGCTTCCACTGCCTGTGGCACTGGGGACTGTTGATCCTCTACGAGGCCACCCTGTTGTAACTGATTCCAAACTATAATTTTGTGTAACACTGCACATGTTGTCACTGCTTTGGCATATGTGGTGCAGATGTACTATAGAGCATCGCCAAATGAAACCAGACAGTAGAAGCATGGCTTCAGCAGGCCAAATACAAGCTTTACGTTGTTTCTGGTTTGCAATATTGCATAGTTGTACCCCTGGTCGGTTTCATTGTCTGGATTTCTGATGGATGTCATGAACCAGGCTTCCAAGTCATATTTGGCAGCACCAACAAAATGCTCCTGTAGGAAGTCACCCCTTGCAAATCATTGGCACAGGTCATATGTGTGTCATATGTGTGAGTCAAGAAAACTGGTCAGGTGGCTAGCAACACATTGTAGATGATACCCTGTGCATTACATATCACCTGGCAGTTGATGGAGCGATGGCCTTTGTGGTTCAAATAGCATCCTTCCCATTTCATAAGGTGAGGTCATTATTTCAATATGGACACATTACATGGCACCTAGAACCTCAGGGAAATGGGTTATATTATAGAACTCTGCACAGTATTGGCTCTACGCTTGGGAACATGTTAACCACATATACTCCACCACATGCTTAAGTATGGCATCAAAGAACTGATGGGAGGATTCTTGAGACAGATGCCTGAGATGCTCCATACCATGTATCCAATAGTTTGCTGAAGGTCCCTGTAGCTAATATAGGTAGTGCTACACATACATTGGCATCCACTGGAACAGGTACTCCACAACTCCAACAGGGCTACATATGAGACCGATACACTTCTACAACTTCTTGCATGGTATTCCTGTCCACATGGTAACAGACTACTATGTCAGTGTCATGCAGGCATGAAATATTAAACGTGTTTGGATGATCCTGTGTCTCTGGGAGGTGGCGCTGTGTACCATTGGGCAAAGTGGCTGAATTGACAGTTCCTGCAGATACACATTTACAATGACTATGCAATCCAGAGTATATTTGCACAATACACTCGTGTTGAATAAAAGAATATGGCCGAGTTCAAATCTATGGCATTTAGATGTTTCTGATTCACTCTGCCATGTTGTTTTGCCTCCTTATCATATACAGCACATCATTATGCAGTCATTAGCATATAAACATGGCCAATCACATTACCTGGCCTAGCTACGTCATGTAACTGGATTTTCTGAATTGAATCCACCATGTGCATGGCTGATTGTTGCACAAATTAGCTTAGCACAATGTGGCAAAGTGTTCTGAATCGGGCACATTTATATTGTGTTGGGTTCTGATGTATTTCGGTATGAAAGAAATGATAGATTTGGTTGAATAGAATCCATTAATTTAGTGGTGCAGTGCATCTGCTGCTTAAGTGAGCCTGGGATGCTCATTCAGCAGTATTTAAGCACTGGAAAGAGAAGATGCAAACTATGCCAGATTGTTACCCAATTGCTGTACAATATGCAAACAGCCTTACTAGAAAGCTTTCTGTGGAATTGAACTCTATCCATAAGTTCACATGCACATGAGCACAATCTCAAAATGTTGGTTCAGCAACCCTTCTTCAAATGCAGCAAATCCTGAGTCATGTTAGCAGAAAACCAAAGCTATTTTAGAGATATTTTTTCGATTTGTTTTCCCGGGCTGTTGCATTTAAATATGGCAACTTTGTTTGAATCATTACTCTAATGAAGCCCCTTGATTTTTGGGGACGAAAGCACTAAGGTTTTATTGTTTTTTTTATTACTACCTTGGATTCTGCATTGATTTTACACCAACTTTGAGCCTATTGAAGTGAACTGTGTTGCCGTTCTTCCTCTGTTCCCTGGTTGTGGGTTGTGTAGCAGTTTTATTTATTCATTTGTCATTTTTGTGGAAGGGGCTGAGGAGCAATGCCTGATCCCCTTTTCACCCAGGACCAGGAGCAGCAAACAATCGCTGGTTTTATGGAGAAACTCGAGGCTAGTGTTGGACCTTTAACACAGCTTATCCAGTTTCTTACCCAGAAACTAGAAGGAATAGCAGCTGAAGTCAACAGTTTACACAGAACAGGCACTGGTGATAAAACTTCTTCAGTGATTCCATTGGGACAAGGTAACTCTACTACTATTTTTGAACATTTTAATACACTGAGAACAGTGTGTCTTCCCTAATAATTTTGGGCCCAGTTCTGTTTGTGAGGGCCCTAGAGGGGACACTTTACCTGAATGGTTTAATATAAACATGGACTTCGAATCCATCCCACAAGGTATGGTACCAAATGGTATCTCTACTGCACAACGGTTAAAAATGTTTGAGAAGAAACTGGTGAAATATCGTAAGCTACAGGCAGGAAACAGCTATTTTCGAGAATGCATTAAATGGGGTAGTGTTCCCAAAGTTTTAAGATCTTGGAAATACCCTTATGGGCTTTTTGAGGGCTCAGTTTTACACCAAGAACTTCTTGCACTATTTGACAAACAAGGATTTGAACTTAATGGAATTACTGATGCAGCTTAACAAGTGGATGATGGAACAACTGGAACTAGAAATTAGCCAGCTGGACACAAGTATTTGCAATGATTTGACCCTTAACTCCTTTAGGGGACACTACAACATGTTGTTTGGCAGGGTAGAACACACCTTTCAAGGGGTAAAACAAAGAAAAGAAAATAAGTTGGTCCGTGACAGAACTGACTATAGCAACAAGGAGTATCCCTCACCACCAAAGGTTGACAACACTGTGCATAACAGGGATTCCCTTATCGAGGCTGGAACTGAACAACATAATGAATACCTTCCAGCCCCTTTGGATTACCCGCCAGCCACTTTGGACTCCACCCCCCCCCCCCCAGAGATTGGAGAGGGTTTTGAACCAGAGGAGAGCATGGCAAGGTAGATGGCAGGGGCAACATCACCAGTAAACTATGTTCAGGAATTCACCATTGCCCCAGGGAGGGAGGGGATGTGCAAGGAACAAATAATTTCCAAGGGACCTATGATTACTACAAACTGGAATGGTCACTTTAAAGTTTATAACTATAGTTCCTTTGAAATTTCTAGAGCACGTTCCTCTCTGTTTGAAAAAGGTTTAATATTTGTTCCACTTAGAAAAGGTAACCTAGCTAAGACTACTGTTGATTTAAGAATGTTTACTAGAAAGTTAAACCTCACTGTTTTTTTTTTGATAAAGTGAACTTTAACACTGAACATAAGAACATATGCCAAAAACCTAGTGTCTTTAACCCTCCCTCCACCTCACCATTTTACTCTTTGAAAAAAAATTTGTGAACAAGAGGTGAGGAAAACATTCAAAGGTAATGGTGGGTTGACATGAAACAATCTTGAGGAGGGTGAGAAAGCTTTACTTAGTGAAATAAGCACCAACCGAACCACCAGATACAAGAATCCTGACAAAGGTGGGGGTATGGTGGAAATGGACCTTACTGACTACCTTAATAGGATGGAGACTATGCTTTTTTCTGATCAGTCTGTGGAGATCTATAGGAACAAATTAAATTAGAACAGTTGATTACTATAGACAAATTCAACTACATTAAGAATGAATTTCTATGGATTTTCACAATATTTAGATCCCTAAAATTCACAAAAACTTCACAGAGCCACTATTACAACCAACAGTAAATGCAAAAGGGTCTAAAACCATTACAATAGCTAGATTTATTGATACAATACTAAAAAAATATCTTATCAAAAGTAACCATATTTACAATGATTTGTGGGATTTCTTGAGCAAGATTACTGTGCTTTTAAACTGACTTGACAATTAGTTACTTTGTATTTTTCCAGGACTTTTGCATTCAAATAGGGCAACTTTGTTTGAATCATTACTCTGATGAAGTCCCTTGATTTTTTGGGATGAAAGTACTAAATTTTTATTGCTTTTCATAATACATTAAGCTTCTATTACTACATGGGATTCTGAATTGATTTTACACTACCTCTGAGTCTATTGAAGTGAACTGTGGTGCCCTTCCTCCTCTATTTCCCTACAGTGGAGTGTGGATTTGTGTAGCGGTTTTTCTTATTGGTTAATAATTGTGTGTTTCCCCAAGGGAAACAATAAACATTAATAGAACAGGACACTAAGCAAAATACGGGGTGAAACAGATTAGGGATGACAATGCACAGTAGGTATTACTGAATTTATAGCTCGGACCAAAATTACAATACTGGGATTGTCCCTTTAATGTCACTAGCATCAGTAAGGATGGGGACAGTCATGTACTCTATTCAAAGTGGGGACAGCACCCTTTCTATTGTTCTGGTGCCCTTGCTTCCTTTGGGAAGCAATAGCTTCGCAAGGAGAACAAACCAATTTGTATTCTTCTCAGAATTACAATCTGCAATGACAGATTCTGCAGGGATCCAGGCTGGGACCACTGTTAACTGCAGTGAATATCCTACCACTTGGAGATATCATTCAAAGCACTGTAATGAATTACCATGGTTATGCTATGGACACTCATTTATGACTCTCATTTTCTCTGGAGCAAGTGAGAGAATTATTATTGCAGGAAATGTACCTGCAGTCTACTGCCACCTGGACTCAGGGGAAATCACTTGAAGCTTAACTCTATCAAGACAGAGACTTTGTTGATATGTGTGATACTTTCATTCTTCACTTCTAACCTTAGCACTACTAAATACTCAACGGGAACAGGAGGCTAGAGTCAGCGTTTAAAAGTGACTAATCCTGGAGTGCTATTCAGTACTCAGTCTCACCAAACAGTGGTGGGCCTGAAGTCAGAGGTGGGGAAAATGATTCCATCTTTGAAATATCAACTGGATAAAAAACTTTTGCTATCAGAGAGTTTTACAACAGCTGCCATGCTCTGATTTTCACTTGACTGGATTATAATAATGGCCTTTACCTAGGGCTCCCTGATATGGACCTCAGATGATTTAAGTAGGTGCACAAGTGTACATTTAGGCTAACAGGTGGTATCCTTACGCCTGAGAATATAGCACCACATTTGCAGAATCTGTACTGGCTGTACGTTGCTCAGTGGATTCACTACAAGGTTGTGGTTTCAACTTACCAAGCCCTTTATAAAGTGGGTCCTACTTATCCAAAGTAATTACTGGTCCTCTGAAAGACAATCTGCCCATATGGATCTACAGGTAGAGGCTGCTAATGGCTCTCAGGATGTGGATAGAAATGCAAGGGTATGCTCTTTTTGCCTATCAGGCCACCATCCTGAGGAACTTAGTGCACCAGCAGTTACAGATGACTCCAGCTACAGACTGTTTAAGAGCCCACTCAAAACCCATCTGCCTAACAAGGCTATCACATCTGTACAGCTGTAGCCTCCTTTTATTTTTATTACTTAATAGCCATGACCACTTCTAATCTATTTCTTATGTTTATCATACTTAATGCTTTTAGTTGTCTTGTTAAATTTGTATATTTTATGAGTTTGCACTAGGGCTATCGACAGATGATGCAGTACATGGAATTAATGATCACATGATTATAGGATTATTCAAAAATACAAAAATAGACTGAGGGGCCCATTCCTTAGAATGCTAGATCTCAAGCAAGCCAAAGGGTTTGAAATTCTAGATTTAAATTCTACAGTTACCAGTGCCTCACTGAATAACACACACTGACTGTTTTCATTACCACAGTCTTGTATTTTCACAGCAGGCTCTCTAAGCTACACAGGATAAGAAGAAATAACATTAACTTTGCTTTCCATTTACATTACAAAGCATTTTGTGATGCAACATGTTTAGATGGAAAGTATGCAAGTTTTTCCCTTAATGTAACAAAAATGATTCACAATAATATTTTTTTCAGTACTGATGGAACATCTTTCTCAGTCTTCAATCTGCTGAAAAACAAGACAGCTTCAATCAGCTGGTAGAAGGTGATGAAAAAGAAAATGCTGAGATGTTAATTTGATTTTGGTCATCCTTGTCTGCCCATATCTGTCAGCAGATGCGGTATGTTAAGCAGGAGCTGGCTCCCTGACAAATGGCTGTCAGAGAATATTGCAAATATGACAGGGACATTCTAACCATAGAAATTAATATGAACTACTTTACGATCATTTTAACAAACAAAAGTATAACTCAGTTGTTTAAATTAAACAATATTATTTAAAATGAAATTTGGTACAGGAAATTTCAAATAATTTATGAAACCTGGGGCAGAAAAATGTGTCTGGAAATACAGAACTGCAAGGTACGAAAGTATGACTAGACCGACCTAGTCTATCCATAATGACAGACACACAGACACAGAGGCACACACAAACAGGTGCACATACGTGCACACACACATATGCAGTGACATAAAGAAAGGGGACAGTTTTCCACTTCAGGTCATCGAACACCAAAACTCCAGTAAGTGAAATCACCAAAACTTAATGCCTAAAGAAAAATCACCAAAAAACTAAAATTTAAACATTTTTTTGCAGGGTGAGAAGGGAGGAAAGTCATCCCCCTGGTACCACCACACCCTCTGAACTTAATTATCCACCAATTCTATGGTCGCACCAACTCGAAGAAGAGAGACATCTCCCCCAAAAAAGCATCATTGCCGGTGCACACACACATTTCACCAGCAATTATGTCCAATGGAAAACAGCATTCGGTAATCTGATCCTTGGCATCTTGAACCTTAGGCAGTTGAGGCTCAAGGAATCATACTTCATCCACCTGTAGGGTAACCAGTTCAACCAGCATGTTTTTGGAAGGTATGAAGAAACTACAGTACTCAAGACCAAACCCACACAGACAAACGGAAGACAAGCAAACTGCAATCAGACAATAAATAGACATCAAAATTTAAAGTCTTAACCTTAACCACTGAGCTACCATGTCACCCTCTTCATTTTTCTCTTGTTACTTACAAGCACCAAACACAAAGTAACATTTAAAATGTTTCTACAAGCTGCATGGAGTATTTACCATAACTGTACAAAAAATATTATCATTTGTATATGTAACATCATATGATGAGAATCTTTTCAACTCCATCTAAACTACACTACACTCCAAGTGGGAGAAAAAACGTGGTATCCTACACCAATGACTTTGGTAGGTGTGCTGAAAGAATTTAGTGTGACTACCATGCACTTTACAATTTACATGCTTTTTTCTTGTTACTTACTAGTGAGACAAATATAAAAAATGTTTTTGTGCGCTATTCACCTTCAAATTAAAATCTCTTTTACACAATCAAAATAAATCACTTAATTTTACTTAAACATATACTCTGTATACATTAAAATAAGTTACCTCATGCTTTGTTCTGATGCCACAGTTACAGTGGTAAATACTGCATGCAAGTGATGTTACTGCACATGTATCCCTGCATTCACTGCTACATGCAGGATTCATTTTAACCCTGTCCTCAGTGATTCACTGGTCACTGGAGTATAACCAGACAGCAAAAACAAAATCTTCATTACACAGCGACATTATTTTAGAAAGGAAAAATGTCTTCCTTATTAAATATACTGCGAGTGTATTATAACAATATACCATGGTATGGTTATGAGTTACTCATATTTTTATCCACAATGTGCGTGGTGGGATGCTAGTCTGGATACTTGGGCTGCATCCTTATGGCTAAACAACACCCCATCCATGGATAGATATAAATTACTAAGTACCTTCCATAGTGTACTGCCATAAACTACTAAGTTTTCCTTACATGGTTTGAAGTCAGTCTTTCAGTAAAGGTGACAAGCCTAACAGGTTTAAAGTTATAAAGATGCATTATTGGTAACAGAGGATCTAATGCTTCTTCCTTAAAATTTACTGCCGTTCAAATAGAAAGTTTATTTATTTACATTTGCTAAACAAGAAATTCAGGAAGCCTTATTTTCAGTAGAGTTCTAAGCAATAAGTCTTCAAGACATACAGACAGAACAAAAATAACACATACATTATTATAAAAATAACTGACAGTGAATGGACACCAGGCACAGTAATTAATATCTGACAATATACATCACAAATATTAAATAATAATTATAGCAAGAAAACATTATAAAAATACAAGAAAATATACGACATAATATCAAAAGGGAGCCCTGAAGATCACAAGCTGCTGTAGATCCATTAGGTTAATTTGTTTACCATGACAAAAATGGAATCTAATGTCTCTAAATGTGCTGTTATTCATTTTGAAAATGAAAACTTGTCACATTGTGACATATTAGGTAATGAAATTACTCCAACTGTACTGAGGTGCAAAGACCTTGGTGTCTATATTAAAAAAAATCTTTCTTTCTTTTGACACCCAGACCTAGAATATAGTTAAAAAGATTTACTTTATCTTCAAAACCATCACAGACCAAATTTCATGTAGAGACACTGACATATTGGTTGCGTTATATATAACACATATGCCCACCAATTGAATATTATTAATCATTTTGAGTTATTTTTTTATTTATTTATGCTTTGTTGACTGCGACAGTCTCAGTAGGCTGTAATGGTCAGACATTCTGGATAGAGTTAGAAAGGGATGTATCTAATAAGGTGGAAACCACTGCATCTGAGGTTTCTTCTGCTTTGGAGCATGTTGGTTCTGTTTCAACTGTTGCTTCCAGTGGCAGACGGAGGAGTTGGCATAATGGTTTAAGGTGTTTATCTCACACACACAAAGTTCAGAGTTTGATTCTGACATCCGGTTATTGTCCAGGCTTGTAATATTCTACAGACTGATAGCCTGATGTTTACCTATGAACAATTAGTACAAATAATTGATACGGACAAACCAGTTGTCATAATGGTTAAGGTTTTTGTCTCCCATGCACAAGGTACAAGGTTCAATCCTGACCTTTGGCCAATGCCTGTTTGCAGGTTACATGTTCTCCCTGCGTCTCTGTGGGGTTTTTCCTACCTCTGAATAACATGCTGAGTGTTCCCATGTCAAACTCACCAATGAATGGAGCTGTGGGCAGCAGCACAGACTCTATACACAGGGTACCCTCTAGGGGGAAAAGTTGTACAGACCACCTGCTTTGGGCATCTACTGTAGTGCACAGTATCCTTAAGATATGAGAACACTGGTCACAGACTGTGCCGTGGCAGGGCTAGCCACTCAATGGTGTAAAATATGTCTCTAAGTGATTTGGATATGTTGACTAATGTCGCCAAATGGGCATGGGTACTTGCCAGTGATAACTGGGTTAAGAACCTGGCCTACTCCGACCTATGCCAGGGATCCATGCTAATGGTGGGAGGGGTGCCCATCAAAAAGCCCAGCAGCCCTGGGTCAATAAGCTACTGGACAGCCGGTTCCCAGTTGCTTAGCCTGGGTTACCTGGGATAGCTGTTTTTTGAAAAAGCCAGGTGTAAAAACAATCAACCTGCCAAACATGAATAAAGAATTGCTACACTTACTGTAGGTTCACTGAGTGGATGCAACTTGGAAGTGGTTGACATGATGGTATGGAGGAGGCTTAGCATCCTATGTATCCTAAAAACAAGATGGAAGGGCAGTGCAGGAAAGACCCTTGGCTTGAGATCCAGAGTCTACTACTCAGGAGAAGGAGAGACCAGAAATGGTGTGGGAATTGTGGTGAGAGACAGGCTTCTGAAGGCAGTGAGGGATATCATCAGAGTTAGTGATAGACACATGGCAATCAGACTAGAGTGTAATGATAGGGCAGTATTCATAATCTCAACCTATGCTCCATAGTAGAATTGTGACAGTGAGGAAAAAGTTGCAAGACCTACTAGATAAAGCAGGACATGAATTGGTGTTGATAATGAGTGACTTGAATGCACATATCGGGACAGATAGAACATGATTTTAGGACTGCCTGGGTCCATATGAGGGAGGCCCATTCTAGACTTTTGTCTGGCTATTGACTTGACAGTAGCCAAGACAAGGCTCAGAAAGAGAGACAGTAACAAGATCACATACAACAGTGGCCAACATGCAACTCAGGTACATTTCATCCTAATAAGGAAAGGGCAATGACATAATATTAGTGATTTCACAGTCATTCCCTGTGAAACAGCATAAACCACTGGTTGCCACAAACAGCAGCAAGCAATGGTTAGAGAAGGCTCTAAGGTCAACAGAGACCAGGCTGAAAACCTGGAAGTTGACTAGAGAGAAAGTACAACAGTTCAAGGAATTACTGAGGATGAAAGAGGTGGAGTTGAAGAATGGCAGTGCCTAAAAAGAGCATGTATGAGGACTACAGAACAGATACGTGGCCGAGTCAGGTATGGAAATAAGGTACATAAAGAAAGCTGGTGGTGGAATGCAGAAGTACAGGAAGTCATCAAAAGAAGGAGTGCAAGAAAACGTGGGAGATAAGACAGACAAGGCTAGGAAGGAATACTGGCTGGCTAACAAAAGGGCTAAGAGAGGAGTTGCAATTGCAAAGTACAAGGCACTCTACCAACTTCTAGAAAGCGACTCAGTAGGTGGCACAAATAAACCATGTCAGGTTGCAAGACAAAGACATTAAGACAAAGAAGACAGTCAGACACCCTTCATAACAGATGCCAGCAATAACCTGTTCACCAGTCCGAACATCAAAGGTAGATGAAAAGAGTACTGTCAGCAGCTTTTGACTGAAGAAAACCCCACAGAAACTGTACCATCCCAGACACGGCCTATGACAAGAGAAGAAGAGTAGCTCACCATAGAAGAAGTAAGAACAGCATTAAGGGAAATGAAGCCAGGGAAAGCAGTAAGCTCAGATGAGGTCACAGCAGATATGATAAAGATGCTGGGTGAGATTGGGAATAAATAGCTCCTGAGGGTACTCATGGCAGTATGGAGAGAAAGGTGTAGCCCAGATGACTGGAGAAAAACATACTCATGCCAGTGTACAAGAACAAATGGGACATCCACAACTGTAGACAGTGCAGAGGTATTAAACTCCTGCCACACTGCATGAAAGTTATGGAGAGGCTGATTGGTAAATGGATACGCACAGTAGTACAAAGTAAAATGGGGGATAAACAGTTTGGAATCAGATCAGGATGCAGCACAACTGACCCAATGTTTGCAGCGACACAGGCAGTTGGGAAGAAGCTAGAGATGAGAAAAGAGTCCAACTGGGCATTCCTAGACTTGGAGAAAGCATATGACAAGGTCCCAAAAAAGATGATTTGGATAGTACTGCGGTGGTTCGAAGTTCTAGAAACATTAGTAGAATTGTGCAGGCTATGTACAAGGGCCCAATGACTCAAGTACAAACAGTGTTTGGACTCATAGAGGGTTTCCTAGTGGGAGTGGTGTGCACCAGGGCTCAGATCTGAGCCCACTGCTGTTCATACTGGTGATGAACTACATTAGCAAACAAGTCGGAGGGAAAAGATCAACAAAGTTGCAATATGCAGATGATGCAGCATTACAGGCAGACTCTGAGCAAGAACTTCAGCAAAGAATAGGGAATGAAGGCACATGGGATGAAACTAAGTAAAGATAAGACAGTGGTAATGGCAGCAAACTGCGGAGATCAGAAGAAGCTGAGAACTGAGACAGAATGGCAGATAATGGAACAGGCAAATAGCTACAAGTATCTGGGACGGGTGGTTGAGAAGAAGGGAAGTCTGAATGAAGAGGTCAAAGCTAGAGTCAGAGGGGCTGCAGCCAACTGGCATAGAGTCTCAGATGTACTGTATGACAAAAGAATGCCAAAGAAACTGAAAAGTACAGTGTATAAAACAGTGATGTGACCAGTACTACTCTATGGTACAGCAGTATGAGAAAGCTAGAGGTGATGGAAATGAAGTGCCTGAGATGGGTGGTAAGATGGACACTGTAGGGCAGACAAAGCATAAGGACATAAGAGCAGAAGCTGAAGTAGCTTCAATTGTAGAAAAGGTTGAAGAGAACAGATTACAATGGTTTGGGCACATGTGCAGAAAAGCAGAAGGCAATCCAGTGAATAAGATTTGGGACAGACAGGAAGAAGGTGAGAGGAAATGAGGGCATCCAGCAAAGAGGTGGATGGATTGTGTGACAGAAGAAATGTGACAGGCAGGCAGGAGTGTTGAAGAAGACAGGAGTGTGGAATTGAATAGAGATAGACGGCGACAATCAACCCAACACCCTGAACCCATGTAGAAAATGGGAAAAATGGGGTTGATGATGATGAAGATGATGAACTGATGAGGAAAAACATAGCACAGCAGTTACAGCTGACTGGGATGCTATTGTAGAGCACAAATTTTCATTTTCTGTTGCCAATTCATTTTCTTCAAAGGGTTTTCTTGAGGATAATACAAGAGCACAAGAAAATGTGGATATAAGCCATCTAACTGATAAGGCATTTTGCCTCTAGAAGGATGAACACAAACAACTCTTACCATATGCTTTATTACATGCTAGGACATTTTCTTAGGTTCCACTGTATTCTAGATGACCCATTCAGCCTATGTTTCATTGATCTACTGCTTGGGACATCAAACTGGACAGGTACGTATATTTTCTGGGAATGATATAATAAAGCCATCAGGCTTTCAGGTTGCTGACATTCATTCTGTTACTCAGTATAGAAGCTCACACTGATATTACTTCTGCAAATTGCAGGTTCATAGTTAAGTACTAGGCTAGCTGCCCTTGTGGGTCATTTTAAGCCTAGCCAATTTCCCCTTTTTCATGCTTGAAATAACCTATCCCATTGGGTTATAGACTGGCCTTACACATCCCATGGGAAATAATTATATATTACCCCTAATGAGGTCTGGCAGTTGACTTAGAAGGTTTGATTCCCTCAGCCTCCATTGCCTAACTGCGTGACTTTGAGCAAGTCACTTAACCAGACACTGTTCCCAGTCTGAGTCTGAAAAATGTTATTTGGACATCAGTGCTCTACCCAGGAAAAGAAATACAAATAAATAAAGGATAATAACTAGAATCATACTATAGATAATTTCAGGGGGAGCCCTGCTTGGTATAACGCATTTAGGAGGTGCCTCTGTCAATTAGTAGTAAAGGGGGCAGTCCTAGGTTAAATTTTCTGTTTCCCCTCCAAAGATCTTAGTTGTGTTTGAAAATGGATGGGGATGAACTTTGTTTTATGTGGATGGGGAGTCTGCTCCATTGCAGTTGCATTCTCTGGAAAATATACCTGTCCCTCCAAACCATTCCGTTAATGTTACAGAAGAGGCTTAGATCCCTAGACTGAGCATTTCTGATGCCATTTCACTTGCTGATGTGCAGTAAATCCATCAGTAATGGGTCTGATGATACCTTATATGCCAGACACAAGTCACCTCTTAGCAGTCTGTAGGATACTGAGTGTAGTGACAGGGCTTTGAGTCGGTCCATGTAGGACATACTGTTTAGGCCTTATATCCTTTTAGTAAGGCATCTCTGTGGGCTTCCCAGTTGTTGCATGTGTCTGGACAGATACAAGCCAAAGGGGTCATTATATTCAATGAGTTGTGTAAAGGGGGACAACGACATCCCTCGATCTAGACACAATCCCTTTGTTTATAAACTTTGCAATACAGAAGGAATTTCTTACAATAATAGACATATGTTGGTCAAACTTTAGGTCACTGTCCAAATAAGTTCCCAAAATCCCAAACAACCAGGTCAGCTGTTAGGGGCATATTGTCATTGTGGTAGTTCGATTTCCCAAAGGATACAATAATGCATTTTTTGGCATTTAGTTTCAGTCCATGATTTTGGCACCAGTTACTTAGGACAAACCTTCCTACAGGATGGCCAAGTCATTTGGGGATTCAATGACTGTTTCCAGCTTGTAGTCAACTGCAAACTTAATCAGCTAATCAAATCAATCCAGCACTCGCCTGCACTTTGTTCATTTATCTAATGCAAATAAAAATGTTTACCTTGGCAAAACTGTGTTCTGTCTGAAATGTATTTTCCAGTTAAGAAAAAAAATCTGCTGCACTTTATAACTTATGTTTGTAACAGTGTGTTGAAATATATTTATGTAGACATTGTGCTTCTGTTAATAGAATTGTTAAAATGGTGCCAGGATAATCTGGACTGGGAGGTAGGGAAGCAGGGGTTATTTTACATATCAAAAATACTAAAACTGTATAATTGTTTACTATTTGCTATGCAGGTGACTAAAATAGATGTTTTCTGAAATGGGGTATAGCCTAAAACCTTTTTGGTGGACATTTGGAACTTTTAATTAGTACCTGTCCGCCAAAACATTTTTACTGTGGTGATAGGTCTGCCAACTTTTTCTCTTCAAAATATCACTTGGAGGGACTATTTTGTTTTGTTACCTTCCTCTGCTGCTCAGCAAAATGTTCTTCCTACAGGATCAGGTTCACTGTTAATCCCCTGCTTCTACAGCTTTTACAGTACCTTAGCAAACTGTGCATATGCAGGAAATGGACACAGGCTCAATGCCCGGCAGTCTACTCGACAGTCAGGAACCCAGCAGAATGGTAATTGTTCCAGTTTCGAATAACAAACTTGTATGAGGTCCTAAAGTTTGAGTGAGAGAGGACAATAGGTAAGAATCATGTGATGCAGATACAGTAGAAAAAGGAGTCACTATTGGATTGAAGGCAAAGAAAGGTAAAAAATAAATAAGGATAAATACAGAAAACATTTCAAGCAAAAAGAGCTTGCAATATTTCCATATTCTCTAATAATGTTAACAGTATGATTGGTGGCATTCATCATCTCTTTGTTGATAAATAGTGCAGGAGTCTCTTTTATGTTATTTTTTTACTGGATATTGTTTGTTTACTAAGATAAAACAGGTAAATGCTGAGCTGCTATGGGGGGGGGGGGTAAAGATTGTGTGGTTTACAGACCCAGAGAATTCTGGTATTGCTGGTTTATTTAATAACCCCAATCAACTTACTGGATGTTCGAATTATATGAGCCAGTAGAGGTGTAGCGATAGATCTTCTTATACAGCTGAAAATTCTTACCTTATTATCTTATATGTTTCAGTGAATGATTAGGTTGTTTAGCTTGGTGAATGTAGAAAGTGACCCAGTGTACATGGCCTAGGATATGCCTTTATTATGAATTTGGATTTTTGTGCGTCTTAAATGAATGGCTTTAGGCTAGTATTATGGATGAAAGAGAGGTGGAATTTGTTATAAAAGTTTTACGAAGGGCAATAATAACACTGAAAATTGGAGTCCCATCACTCTGTTATTCTGATTGCTGTGATTTTACAATTGTGATTACGTATGTTTCCATGTGCTAACAATTGATAATGTCTCTAGCCTTCTAGGATGATAGGTTCATGAGATGTTACTTTTCATCAAAGAGGTTGTTCATGTCATTACCTAGAGCTGTGGCACTGTTAAATTGGTGCATGTGACACACAAAGCTTTTGACGGTCTACTTCATTCACATACTCGGGATGGTTTGCAAGCTTATATGTTTGATGACATTTTTTGTAGTATACACAACAGATATGGTTTCTTGTAGATTTTATGTGATGGTCAATGACTGGTTTAGAGATAAGTTCAGGATGGAGGTGGATTGTCAAACAGGGCTGCCCCTTGAGTGGTTATATTTTTTTAGTCATGAATGTAATAAATTTCATGTATGAGATGGAGCTATGACACACTTGTTGGTGCATGGTTTTCTTGAAAAGTTGAAAGTTTAGTGTCTGGTCAAGCCATATGCCTAAGTATTTGATGGTCAAGTTTGTTTCAGTCTGGTTACTGTCAATATCCACAATGTTTAGTGAGGAGTGGATTTTTATTTGTTTTTTGTGCATACTGAAAATCATAGACTTTGTTTTATTGATATTCAGGAGATGTCTTGGTGAGAAGCCAGGTGAAGAGGTGCAGCAGATCATGTTGAAGGTGGTCCTGGTGCTCAGAGTAAGAGTGGCTGGTCCTGCATATCACCATGTTGTCTGCATACATGAGAAGTGTGATTTTCGGGAGGTCAAAAATTAGTTTGTTTATTACTATAAAAAGAGTACTGGGGCTAGAATTGAGCCTAGGGTCACACCTTTCTATCAGATGATTCAGAGGAGAAGGAAGAACCAATTTTAGCCTT
The DNA here is from genome assembly GCF_019279795.1 of Protopterus annectens. Taxonomy (NCBI): domain Eukaryota; kingdom Metazoa; phylum Chordata; order Ceratodontiformes; family Protopteridae; genus Protopterus; species Protopterus annectens. The sequence goes on from NC_056730.1 coordinate 731,424,859, forward strand.
GTTTACTCCAAAGTCAGACATATGATGGAGGAGAATTGACTGATCTACAAGATCAAATGCCTTTCTAAGATCTTCTAAGATGGTACAAAGTGAGCCAATCCTTGTCCATTTTAAGCAGGATGTTGTCAGACAAGGGCCAGACATTGTCCTCCTACCAGACCAAACTCCATGCTGTTTTAGGAAGCAAAGGTCATACTGATGCGAACAGGATGACAGTTGTTGTTTACTATTACCATTTCTAAAATTTTCTCAGTGGTTGGAAGGATATAGATCAGATGGAAGTGGAAGTTTTTTTGTAGTTTTTTTTTTTTTTGGTTCAGTCAAGTTTGACTAAGACATTTTCTACAGGTTAGGTGTGGAGTTTAAGGTAAAGTATGAAGGAGGGTGTGGTACTGTAGTCTGTGCAGTGACAGATTACTATGTTTGTATGAAGCAGCAGAATAAAGATGATTGGAATAGGTTGTAAAAAGACTTCGTAACTGTTGGATTCTGTTTGTGTCATGGTCAAAGTGCTGGGAAGAGCAGATGTAAGGTGGATCTGTTTGCATGATGTGGAAGTGGACTTATTGCTAAGGTAAAGTAATGCTTTAGATTGTGATGCTTAAAGGAGAATATGTTTTTGAGATCTGTCTATTCTAACATGTTGATTACTAAGTGAGGGTTAGTTTTTATACTACCGACTGATGCGTGGATAAAGTTTTGTTTTAAGATGATAAGTACTCTCATTGTATAATGAAGTTCGACAGTGTTGTGTAGATTGTTATTATACTTCTAAAGGACATAACAGAGTTAGAAGAAAATAGGTGTGGAATATGATGAGTGATGTTTGTGGTTCTGACTGATTAATGGATATGGGTATTCACAGACAAAAGAGCAAACCACCCAAACCGACAGTGAAAAAAACAAACACCACGAAAATTCACCAAAAGCTAGTGATAGATGCAAACACTGTAATACTTTATAGTAATAACACTTTAGTAACCACTTTTGTCATACAAATGACTTCCTCAGAATAATTCCATCAACAAACTCCTACGTTTAAATATATCTCCTAAACCAATCAGGACAGAGCATTAAAAACAAACAACCATAGAAAATCTTTATAGACAAATAAAAAAACATAGAAACATAACATTTATACTTTTCTAACCTTAAGTCTCCTATTGTCTAAGATGACATTGTTTTAATTGCTCTGTTTTGGTTAGGAGATATATTTAACTCATTCACTCCAGTGGTGATCAGGAAGTTTGCACTGTAACTTCCAATGGGTGGAGCCTAAGCCTTCTGACAGAATCAAATTATGTCCTCATATTTCAAGCAAATGTTCATATTTCTGGAACCATAAGGGTTATGAAAGTATAAATGGCAAACCCGTCAGCACACACTATTTTTAGTGGCAGTATTCTTTAGGTTCTAGGTCTTAAAACAAATTTTATAAGTCATAGTAAACACAGTAACTATTACACTTGCAATATTTTGTAAACAACTTAAAATATCTCAGCAACCACTCAAGTTACTGACAGCAGCATTTTATTCATCTAGCTGGGAACTTTCATATGAAGCTAAGGAGTTCTGTCTGTGTTAGTTGGTTGTTGAGATATTTAGAACAATATGAAAATTATATATCTATAAATTAATATCATAAAAACAACAGTTAATGTCTATTCACCTCCACTAGACAGAGATCAAATATTAATGCAGTTGACTAGCAGATGCACCTGGAAGTGTCACTCAAATGTAATCAGTTAGGAGTTAGTTGATTGAATTATTCTGAGGAAGTCATTTGTATGGCAAAAGTGGTTATTAAAGTGTTATTATGTTAAACTATTAGTGTTTTGATTCTATCACTTGCTTTTGGTGAATTTTCATGGTGTTCATAAATAGTTCCTAGGTTTGCAGTCCAGAGGACCACTGAGGAAGCTAGCCCAAATTCCTGGTTTCCCCCAAGTACTGTCTGGTTAAGTGACTTGCTCAAGGTGATACAGAAGGCAAATGAGGGTTGAAGGAATCAAACACTGCACTATAGGACCTACAGCTCACATTACATGTTTCCCTGTGTGTTGTCAATCTCCCTATATAGTAGTACACCCTGAAGTACACTTTATCCATATCCTTTCCATTGCTTACCATAAGGCAGTCTCCAGCAAATGGCAGCTGTGTTTTTACCATGGCAAAACTGGTCTTCTAGCATTGTTATTGTGCAAATGAAGTGATTTAACATGTACATTTTTGAAGCGTGCCAATAACGCAATGCATTGCCAGTCCTAATCCATGCTATGGGGCCTGTTCTTGCCAGAGCATGGGCTTTAAGTCACATAAAGCGTGTGCCTGTGAAGCCTGGTTGTGCTAAAGCCACTTTGTGTCATGCTGCTCTCCATGTGCATCACACTACAGTTGATAAGCATCAAGTTCACATTACCCTGCTGCCTGCCAAGACACATCACATGGTATGTGAGATGTGTGGCTATGCCTGGTCTGATGAGTGGAGATAACTTCAGCAGACTCAAACTCTGACAGGGCTTCTGCGTGGTGAAGCAGGAAGTATAATATCTTCTTCATCATCAAGACTGTAGGCTATGGCAATATGAGGACCATTTTTATAAAGTAGATACCTGGCACCAACTTACCAGGGTGATGAGTTATGATGTTTATTTTATTTATTTTATTTTATTTTACATTTGTTGACTGGGCTAGTCTAACTGGATATATGTCCATTTTCAGTAGAGGCCTGGGGAGAAAAGCTCCAAGCATAGGCAGTAACAAATAATACAATATATACAATAGTAACATGAGTTATAATACATTATTCAGATTGTACACGAGAGAGGCTAGTATAGAGTCTTATAGTAGGATTAAGCTAAGATAAAATACTGAGAACAAACAACATATGAGAGAAAAAAGAGAAAAAAAAAATATATATATATATATATATATATATATATATATAAAAGAAACAGTATAGAGATTGGTATTTTTTTTTTATCTCTTTAGATTCTAAGTTGAAGTTAGCTTACTTGTTATTACAGGTAATCAGCATAGAGCAGTAGAGTAGAGAAGTAAAGGGAGTGCAAGATGGGGCACTGAGGTATCAGTCAGGGTTAGAGCAGGGACAAAGCCAATGTATTTTAAGATGTTCTTTGAGGTGTTTTTTAAAAAGCATTGAGGATGCAAGAGTAGAGAGTTCACTTGGAAGCTGGTTCCACGTTTTTCCCAATGTGTTGGTGAAAAGTGAGGCCCCAGCTTTGTTGTTGGATTTAATAGTCGAAACTAGAAGCTTATTAGCTGAGCGTAATGTAGCCAGATTTTTATAGGGAGTAATCAGATAAGTGAGGATTGGGGTATTATTAGGGTGGTAGAGGATCTTTTGGGTGATGATAAGTTGCTGACAAAGTAGATGGTTTTGGAGTTCTAACCATCCCAGTTGTTTGAGGTTGATACAGTGGTGAGTTCGATAGGGGGTGCCAGTGGCGAATCTGGCTATGTTGTTATAGCTGGTTAATAGTTTGTTAAGGTTGTTTTTAGATATATTGGTATATATGGCAGAAGCATAGAATAGGGTAGAGATCAGGTGGGTTTGAGCAATAGTGGTTCTAGCTGTTTGGGTAAGGAAAGGCTTGATTCTATAAAGGGAGCCTAGTTTTTTGTTAACAGATTTTATGGTAGTATTGATATGGTCATCATAGCTAAGGTTGTTGTCTATTGTTATTCCCAGGAGATGGGTTGTAGCATCAGGGGAAATGCTAGTTCCATTGTTAGAAGTTATTGTGAAGTGAATTTGTGTTGACTTTTGAGTAGGAGCAAAGAGCAGTAATTTAGTTTTTTTAGGGTTCAGGAGGAGGCAGTGTTGCATAAACCAATTTTCTACAGTGTTAAATACTGACTGGGTGAGGGTCTGAAGTGAGGTTATGGACTTGGATGAACATATTAAAGTTGAGTCATCTGCATACTGAATGCAGGTGGCTTGAGGAATTTTGGTATTTAGATAATTACTAAATATTAAAAAGAGAAGAGGGCCTAGAATAGAGCCTTGGGGTACTCCAATGTTCACAGGCAGGGGTGTGGAAAGATTATTGTCCCAGAGCACAGCTTGCTGTCTGTTTTCTAAATAAGATTTAAACCAAAGTAGTGCTTGTGGGTAGAGTGAGTGGGCTTTTAGTACATCAATAAGCAGGTGATGATTAACCATATCAAAGGCTTTTGAAAGGTAGATAAATAGTGCAGAGGAAAGAGAGTTAATGTTACGATTTTTGTTTATACAGTCATAAAAGGATAGCAGGGCGGTTGTGCTATGGAATGGGCTAAAACCGTGTTGGCAGTTAGCAAGTAAATTATTATAGAGAAAGTGGTCAAGGAGTTGCTGGTGGATGCATTTTTCCATTATTTTGGCTATTGGGGAGAGTAGGGCAATTGGGCAAAAGTTGGAAAGGTCAGGAGATGAACTACCTTTATGTAGAGGGATGATGTGGGAGACTTTCCATATGGAAGGGATTGTGCTCTCTGTAATAGTTCTATTTATAAGGATGGAAATGGGATAGGCAATGGCTTCAGCTGCAATTTACAGGTATTCTGCTGGTAGGCAGTCGGCAGAAGGACTGCATGGTTTGAGTTTTTAAAGGAAGTTGAAAAATGAGGGATGTGGGTACAGGTTGTATATGAAAGGTGGGAAATGGGTTGTTTGGGGTATTTAACGATGAAGTGGTAATAGGTGGTAATGTATTAGCTAGAGTTTGGATGGCTTCAGTAAAGTAATTATTAAAGGCATCAGCAATTTGCTTAGGGTTATTACGGGTGATACCTGATGGGAGAGTGGTTTTAGAGTCACCTGGATGGAGTAGTTTGTTAATGCCTGACCAGAACTTTTGTGGTTTTTGATGGTGGGTTTGTTGGAGGTGGAGGTAAAAGTGTTTTTTGTCTAGGAGAATGTCATTTTGGTGGCATTTCTTAGCTGTTTAAAGTAAATGTGATCTGAAGGGCTTTTAGATGCTCTCCATTTGGCCCAAATTTTGTTTCTTAGGAGGATCTTTTGCCTAGTTTATTTTGTGAGCCACTGGGCAATTTTGGTCTTAATTCGGGAGGAGCGGCAGGGGGCATGGTAATCTACGATTTGTAGGAATCTAGTATTAAAGTAGGTGACTGCTTCATCAAGTTGCAGATGAAAAAGTGGTGACCAGTCACATGCTTTCAGCTCATTTTGGAAGCTCTCTAGTTGAAAGTGTTTTTTAGATCGGGCAGTTTTGTACATATTACAATTAGGGATATGAATTTTTTGTTTAATTATATAGGTTAGGGCATGGTTGCTAATATCAGGAAGGGTTCCTGGTTTATAAGTGCCAGGATGACTGTTAATAAGGATCCAGTCTAGGGTGGTTTCCTTACCACTTGATTTATGGATTCCAGTAGGGGTGGTTATTATTTGTGAGAAACCATAAAGATTTATGTGATTGATAGGATTGGGGGAGCTACATGTAGCCCAGTCTATGTTAAAGTCACCTAGTACAATGGTTTCCTGAGGTAGGTGGGTAGAGAGACAACTAAGTAAGCTTTCAACAGTATTAATGTTGTTACCAGGAGGAAGATAGGAGCAAATTAGACAGATGGATTTAGAGTTGTTGATTTGAAGTTTAGCAGTGAGGGTTTCTGCATTAGTATCTGTTGGTAGGGATGCACTTGAAGGGTGAAACTTGAAGTCCTGATTTATACAAGATGGCTACACCACCACCCTTTTTGGTTTTGCAATCACATTTAAGGATGTTATATCCAGGTGGGGTAATTTCCTGGTCCTGAGTTGAGGACTTTAGCCATTTTTCTGTAATACAGAGAATATCAAATGTGTGCATCTCTAAGAGTGCATGAAGGTGGGTAATTTTATTGTTAATGCTACGGATGTTAAGGTGAGCTATGAAGAGGGAGTTAGCATGTCTTTTTGGGGTAATGGAATTAAGTGAAGTGAGGTTTTTTGGGTTACTTTGAATTCTTGAATTGGGGCCAGGGTTTGGATGAATATCACCATCTAAATTGTAATTTTTAACTAATTGTAACTAATTTTTCCTAACTACTCTGTATTAAATGGATATTTCTGAGCTAATAAATATTATTATTATGTACTTTCTTCTGCATTGTATTTAGCTGTTACATTTTTTTTTTTTTTTTTTTTACCTATTGTAACTTAAAATAAATGTGTGTGATATAGTGTGTGTAATGTGTAATGTATTTTTTTTTTTTTTTTCTCCCCTCCACTGAAAAACGGGTTCCTTGTGGCCCAATGGACTATCCTGGTAAACCAACTGCAATAAATAAATAAATAAATAAATAAATAAATAATAGGGAATGCTGCTGAGCTTTTTGTAATATCTTTAGGAATGTGTAGTAGTTATTTAGGGGGGGGGTTTGTTATGGAAGTAAGCAATATGGGAAGATCTATGATACCTAGGAAGTATATAGGTAGAAGTGGAGGTTATGTTAATGTGGTTGAGAGAGATTCCATGAGAAACTAGTAGAGTTTGACAATGGGGTAGTGTAGTTTAGGCAGAGACAAGTGTTCAATGAAGGTTAGTGTGTAGGGTAGAGTTAGAGAGGCTAGAATAGTGGTTAATAGTAGGTTTGTGTATGTAGAGTTATGTGTTGAGGTCATTTTGATGTGTGGGTCGAGAGGTAGAGTAGGTAAGGGGATTGAGTCTAGTAGAATGCTAAAGTAAAGGTGGCAGAGGGAGAGAGAGATGTAAGAGGTAGAGAAGGTTAAGTGAAGAAGTTGTAATAGTGCACTAAAATAGAGATGGTAGTAGGAGAAAAAGCTGTATAATGTTAGCAATACAGGATGTAGTAGTGTGGAGGTGTTGGGGAGAGGGTAAGACAAAGTGTAGAGTTACTTTAAGGATTTAATGAGGTCAGTATAGAGTTGGTATAATCCTGTTCTGGAAACCAGTGCCAGTGTAAGTATAGTGACATGAGGAGGCACCACCCAGACCTTCTCCACAAGTGGAAAGAAAATGTTACAGAGAGCCACCTTTTTACTATAAACACTGATTTTGTATTGTCACTGCACAACAGCCCTAGTACCTGTAGATAAAATTGCCTTCTGTAGTGTGGGATATGATTTCCACAGAGCCAGAGAACCAGAGAAGGCAGGACAGGCTCTCCAGGCAGTGAACTAAGTGTAGTGTACTGCTATATTCTTTTAACAAATTGCAGCACATATACCTGAACAGTTGTGTTAATGTTTTTCTTGTTTTCATGTTTTCAAATTATAGTTATTATTTTGCTTTACTTGTGTAACATTTCAATGTCAAGTTGTATTTGAGCAATTTTGCAATTTTTTAAATCATATTGCCACTGCTTTTTGTTACGCTGTTCTGTTATTTGGGTTTTGTCTAGTTAATGTAATATTTAAATAACCTGTACAACATATAACTGAAATGCTCTGTTTGTGTCATTTGTCATTACTTTTTATTATGTTGTTTTGTTATCTTTTTCTACATTTATTTTATTTCATTTTCCTGCAGAATCAGCCATGGTGCTGGCACAGGTGAGGTGGCTGCCATCACACTCTGCATCAGACGCTGTGCCAACTGCTAGGTTCAAAGCAGTCCCCAAGTCTTTCTCACTGCAGGGTTCAAAGATCATCCTGTAAAAGCAGACTTAGAGGGCTCGCTAGTGGCCTCAGTTACTGCATCATGTTGGTGGATGGTGTAGGCTCTTCAAGAAAGAGTGTTGCAGAAGGGTCCTGTTGAGTTATCAAGTGTGGCGGCTTGTGAGAACTGAGGTGACTTGGTGTGTCAATGCTCACACTGACACCTTGTGGTATAGATTCACAAAGTTCTTTGGCCCTGACCATCCAGGCATCATTGGTGGAACCCACCCATGTCAATCATAGAAGTGACTGACATCTGGATGGGTTCTTCTCAGGGACAGACCTTCCTCACCCTTTCCCATTCTTCGGCCTTGTGTTCCCCACCCTTTCGTGTCACTACCAATCCCCTAGTTTTAGATCAATTCTCCCCATCACTATTTATTCACACTTTACCAGCTTGCACCTATCTGTTGTTGCCCACCCACTACATGTCACTCTCTCCCTTGTCAGCCTTTGTCTGCACTATATGTCTGTCTGCCCCTGCTTTTTTCCATGTAACCTTCACTGTCCCCACATACGTAGATGAAGAAAATATGGGACGCCTAGAAAAAACAACAGAGGAAGTGTTAAAATGTAAAGAAAAAAAAAACAGATTTTTTAAAGGTATTAAAAAGAAACATGGACATGGAAAAGAAAACTATATGTGGTATGGTGCAATAATATTTATGCAAAGAAGAAAGCCAAACTAATCAATACAAAAAAGCAGCTCCAAAGATATTTGAAGAGAAATACAAGCAAACGCTATACAAGCAAAGATAACCTATTTTCCTTCTCACCTGCATTACTTCTACTTTGACCCTCTATTATCATCTGCTGCTTCCATCTCATATTTACTACTAAAATTATCTTCCATTTGTCTTTATACTCTGGTAATAGTATTTCCAAATTGTTTCACTTGTCTGTGGTATTACCTACCATCTGTAATAACTATATGTTTGTGAATTTGTTCTGCTTTATTTTTTGTGAATTTCTTAACCTGCCTGTGCCTGAAAATGGTCTATTTTGATCAGAGTGCTACTGTACTAAACAAACCAAATAAATACATAAATAACATCCAGTTATGGAAAATCTCACAATACAAAAGATAAGAAAACAAAGGGGGGATGTAGAAAAGAGTATTAGTAATAGAGAAGTTAAACAAATAGAAAATTAAGTTATGGATTATCTGGGATGTAAAGAATTTAATGTAGAAATCCAGCATAGGTAATGACACATCAAGATGGAATAATGGGTCCTCAGATTAATGAGCAGCAAGTACAGCAGGAGGCATCTGAAAAAGACGATTTGCCACATGGTGATGCCCTGGAGCCTCCTGTAAGAGCCAATACAAAAGTCCAGTTGAAGTTGCACAGCAAAGGAAGAAGCAAGAAACAGTGACAACTCTGATCCAGGTGATGTTGCAGAGTGATAGACCAATGGGTTCCCAATATGAAGAAGCAACAGATGAAGCAGGGTGCACCTGAAGAAGATATGTCACAGGAAGATGTTCTGGAACTTCTGTACAATGCTTACAAGAAACAGAGAGCGAAGACGATGCCCTCAATCCAGAACAAAATGATTTAGGGAAGACCCACTTAATTTAATGGAGATGAATAGCTGTATTAAGACAGATTAAAGAAATGGATTACAGAAACTAAATAAGACCTCAATGTCCAGACCTTACCCATCTCTCTTCCTCCCCATCCTGTCTCAATTCCACTAATGCTTCCACCCAACTAATGACTTCTTTTACTCTAAAACTCATTCCTACCACTACCATTAAAAGACTCCTCTTCAAACTAAAACGTAGCTCTAACACAGCAGACAATCTACCCTCTGAATATCTAAAGCTTGCTGCAGAAGTTATAGTTTACCCTATTAGCATACAGTAGACTCCCTCTTTTCCGGCTTCCTCTTTAACTGGTCATCAAATTTCTGCCGTATCCCGAGCAAAAGACAACACAGAAGAACAACACGTCTGCCTCCTCTACACTAAATAATGACAGACATTTGAGATTTAGACTACATATTCATTAGAAAAATGCATAGTAACACAAACCCTGTTATTCTAGCTGACTTATAACCTATAAATGCTATTTTGTATGTGTTTTCTGATTAACCAGCCATTTGTTTATCCAGCTTAAGGTCCGGTCCCAGTGAGACCAGATAAGAGGGAATCTACTGTATTTATAAACAGATCCATTCTCAAATCCTATGTTCTAAAAATATGGAAAATTACTTTTATCCTACCCCTTCACAAAGGTGGAGAACCCACAAATCTCTCTCTATAGCTATTATTTCTCCCATTTCCAAAATCCTTGAGAAGTGTATACAAGCTCAACTTCTTGACTGTCTCACTCAAAATTAAATTCCATCACCCACACATCATGGCTTCAGACCATGTGACAGTACTATGACCGCTTTGATTTCTTTCATGGATACAGTCAACAAAGCTAGAGACTCTCATACATTAATCTCCTCACTATTTCTAGACCTTTCAAAATCATTTGATACAGTTTCCCACTCACTTCTTCTTAACCAGCTCTCTCAAACTGTAGTTTCCCCTTCATCACCCAAATGGTTCACTAGCTATTTGTCTAACATTCAAGAAGCAGTTAGATGGAACTCCTCCCTCTCTTCCTAAATTCATAACCCACTGGTGTTCCCAAGGGCTCAATATTAGGGCCTCTTTTGTTTAGTATATTTATCAATTATCTTCACTCTTCACTCAAACGTGGCTCTATTACTCAATATGCAGACAATTCAACTATCATCTGTTCAGCCAACTCACTACCTGACCTCCAACAGACTACACAGCTTGCCTTCACTTCCATAGAAAAAAATGACTTTACAAAAATCACCTTACTCAACCCATACAAAGCCAAGCTAATTCTAATCACCCCTAAGAAAAAACCCTCAAATAAAGGCCATTTCATTATAATCTCTCAGAACAAAACAGTTATTGAACTAGTATTCCACACTAAATTATTAGGGATATTTATAGAGGAACACCTAAAATCTGACCTACATATTCAGCACAATATCAAAAATATTTACCAAAAGCTTGGCATTCTATATCAACAACAGCAACAAAAAACTTCCTAAGTTCCTCCAGTAAAACTCAAACTTGCAATCACATACCTATTACCCTCTCTAACCTATGGAGATCCACTACTCACTAATTTACTTCCTACTCTGCAGTCAAAATTAGAAATGTATTACAACAAAGTTGCTAGGTTTGCCACCAATGCCTCATATTCCACCCATCATCGTAAAGCACTATACTCTCTTAAGTACCTTGAACTACCAAATTATCTTTCCTACATACAGTTTAAAACTGCTCACAAATTAATAAACAAACCTTCTGAATTTCCTGCTCTCACCACACTTTTCAGTAACTATATACCCAAAAAGATCCCTTAGATCTGAAAATCAACATCTTCTACAGGTGTACAAACCCAACCTACCTGCAGGCCAACTTTTATTTTTGTACTCAGTAGCCAAAATCTGGAATTCTCTTCCCTTATTACTTACATCTAACTCAAACCTCGCAGCCTTTAAAACTTCATTATATACTTACTGCTCGTGCAAATAGAGATGCAATTGTACCTCACCTCCAAATTTTAAGTTCTGACCACCTTCACTTCCATAGCTCCTCTCTCATTTCTTCACTTTACATTCTGTTTGATCTTTCTCTTTTTTACCTTTTAACAATTGTACTAAGTTCACAATACTCCTTGTTGTGTCAATTTCCAGATGCTGAATACCTCTGTGAATCTCACCCAAATGCCAAATAATCATATTTATCTAATACTCTTTTGAGTTAACTTGCTTGCTAGTTTAATTAATTTGTAAAATCTTATTGAATTGTTTGTGCTTGTTAGACTTACTTGCATTCTGTGGAGCTTTTCTCCCCTGGCCTCCACGGAAAATGAGCTTTTAATGGCCCAGTGGACTACCCCAATAAACAGATGCAAATAAAGATAAAAGAGATGAGCACAATAATCAGGACTATTAAGAGAAAGTCACATTTTATAACAGACATAAATAAGATATATTACTGTGCAGCTAAACTAATAATGGATGAAGTGCTACCACAAAACACACAGTAATAAAGGAAAGGATGTGAACAAGTAAAATGCTTCAATGGAAGCATCACATATAGAAGTCTACAAAGCAATTAAGACAACAAGAATTACTGTTAGAAAAATATTAACAAGGAAACAGATCATCAAAAATACTTAAAACAAATGCAGTTAAAGCAGAGCACAGTAACAAAACAAACCAGGATCTATCACTCATCATTGCCGATAATAAACTAAAATATCAGAAGAAACAGAAAAACGTAGAAGATATTCAGATAGATATAAAAGAAAAGTACTACATAAGCAATTCACTGATGGCACACAAAGGATTTGTACAGAACTGGGAAACAAAGCAAAAGGAACAGAAACACCACCAAAAAAAGAAGAAATAGACACATTTTGGAAAATATTTATGAAGACACAAAAAACAAGGTGGCACACCGTAAAGGGCAAACGTAGCACTGCTCAGTAAAAGATAAGCAAAACCAGCAATTAAGAATAGAGCAGTCAACGAACCATGCAGCCCACAAAGTAAATAAACTATAGAATAGTAAAAAAAAAAAAAAAGCTGTTTTATTGTAAAAATAGGTAGGCGTTTTCGCATATAAGCTTCTTCAGACTAAAACAGTAGTCAGGGCCCATTAGGCATCTACCAATCGGCTTTCACAAAACTACTAATACATTAATTTAAAAAGACATTAACAAAATTTATACCATGTATCCATATCAAACATAAAACAATTCAATCAAAATAAAAAAAAAATGTCATTCTACCTGTGCTGCCCATTATTTTTATTTTTCTGAATGCTTTTTAGTGTACTTTAATGTCTATTTTGTCTTGCCTATATATTGCACTGTTTTTTAATATTGCTCTCCTCACTACCTGTCTTTCTCTCTCCGAATATTATAGCTCTGAGTTCCTACTTCTACTCTGACTACCTGCTACTGCCCTGCCTTGTTCTTCCTTGGTATTCTCTGTCTCTGCAAAGTAGCTCTCCTACCAGCTCCCGCTGAATAACACCCAGGAACAAAGCTCTCTGTGAAGCACACCCAGGAACTCTGTACTCAAAGTATGTTTGCTAGAGTTAACTAAAGACTGTACTCTTTTTTGCTAGGTCAGCAGAGTCTCCTGAGTTGGTTACGACAGCAGCCAACCCCCCCCCTCCAGAGGTCTCTGTTATCCCCTCTCCCAGCCTATCCGCCACTCTATTTCTATTTCTTTTGCTACCTGTCTGCCCTACTTTTCACTGGGTCCTCTACACTCTATAACATTCTATATCCTCCTCTGCTAAACCCTTCCTCCCTCTACACTTTTCACCTACACACTTACTTGTTTCCTCTCTACCCTCTCTGCTTATCCAAATTATAATTTGGGCTCTCCGCTCTTCCCTACCTATATCCCTACCTTTTTGCCTATCTACTCTCCTTTCTGCAGTTATCTGCTCTCCATTACAAAACCTGCCTGCTTTTTACTTTGATACTATCCCTCTACTCTACATATCTATTTCTCCTAACTTTTTTCACCTTTTCTCGCTGATTGTTTCATCTCCTTCTCTCCTCTGTGGTTTCTACCCGCTCCGTTTGCCCTGCGGGCTCACTCCGCTCCCCTCCCTACCCCCAATTCCCACACACCCCCAGGGGTCCTAACCTTATAGCTCCCTCGACACACCCCCTATTCTGACCTTCCAATCCTTCTCCTTCCTGCTCTAACTTCCTCCCACCCCCACTCATACCCCTTCACCACCATACACTCCCACTTATTCTACCTATTTCTCCTTCTAGTTTCTTCCACTTACCCCTCCCACTATAACTACCTCTTAAATTTTACTCCTTTCTCTGTTTTACTCCTATCCCCTCTTTTCTTATCCTTAATTGTTCTATACTTTTACTTAACAGTAGAATACCCCTTTCTACTTCCTCCTCTCATACTTTTCTCATCCTTCTCTAATACTCTTACTCTTACTATGGCTCCATACCTGCCTACCCAGCTTTTACTCTCAAGTCTTCTTTTTTCCACCCTATGCTCAGTTTACCTCCTATCCTTCTACGAGAAATCACTTTATGTCCAACCTTTCCATCCACACAAAAACACTACAACATTTCTCAATCCACTTAATTCATATCCATATACTTCTTCTACCCCTAACTATCAACTACCTAAATTCCACCGACTCTCACATCTCAACTATGTCTTGCCTTCTGATAACAAAACTAAATTACTAACCTTTCTAAAATGTAACCTCACTATGAAACCTATTAATCCTACCCTTCAAGCTGGAGATATCCACCCTAACCCTGGTCCTACTTTCCCTTCTCCCCTAGTATCCATACCCAAACTCAATAACACCTTCCTAATAGGACATCTTAATACCCAAAGCATAAACAACAAAGTACCCTACCTGCATTCCCTCCTTCACACACATTCATTTGATATTCTCTGCCTCTCTGAGACCTGGCTAAAGTCTTTCACTAAAGACACTGAGATTACTCCCCAAGGCTACAATATAGTAAGATTCGACCGTCCCAACCACAAAGGTGGTGGAGTTGCAATTCTTTTTAAAAATCATCTGAATATCACTACCCTTCCTGCCTCTCCAACTCAAGATAGCAAGGTAGAAGCAATCATTGCAAAACTCCAATTAAATTCCAAAAAATCCCTTTATATTATCTGTATGTACCTACCACCTGGTAACAATATACCAATCCTAGAAAATTATCTTAATTGGGTATCTGCTACGTATCCCCAAAAACATTATACTAGGTGACCTGAACATAGACTGGAATAGCATTAATGCTGATAATCCTTCTTCTCATATCAACCTCCATGGTTTTACCCAAACCATTACCTCAACTACTAGGCTCAACAAACATAGTAATAGAGAAAGCATTTTAGACTGGATACTCATAAACAAAGTCAAAGATAGTTACAAAGTAGGAACCTTGCCAGATGATGTTACTGATCACTCCTTAACATTCATAACAAGGGAAAAGGCTGATTGTGTGAACCCCTGCACTATAAGAAATATACGCACCATCAAACATTTTAATCCAGAACTGTTTCAGTCTGAACTTAGTGCATGTAACTGGAACCCCTTAAAAACACTTCCTCTTGAAAATGCAGTACTATACTTTAACTCAACTTTTTTATCCATTCTTGACATACATGCTCCTGAACGTATCATTAGAATTAAATCTAATACAGCCCCTTGGCTCTCCCATGAAACAAAAAAACTTATTCTCACTAGAAATAAAGTCTGGGCCACATGGAGATCCCACAGAAATAACCCTGATCTTCTACACTTCGCCAGCTTAGAAATCTAACTAAAAAGGCAATAATAGCTGACAAAAAAAAATATACTTTGAACTACAACAAACTCATCTTAATAATTCTAAACTTTTCTGGTCTTCAGTCAATAGACTCCTCTCCCCAGGAAGTTCTAAAACACCTTCCCCACTTAATGCTGATCCTGATACCCCTCAACAAACTGCAGATGCTTTCAACTCTTTCTTCACTGAAACTATACAAGCTCTTGCTAAACAACTGAATGCCAACAACTCACACCCACCATGTAACCTTACAAACTCTTCCTTTAAATTCTCTCTACATCCTATCTCTACATCTTACATATACAGACTCCTTCTCAAACTAAAACCTTGTACCCCCTCTGCCGACAAGCTCCCTTCACTTTTTCTACAAAAGGCTGCCAAGGTTATCGCATATCCTATTTCTATTCTCATAAATAGGACAATCAAAGAAGGAATCATCCCAGATATCTGGAAGGTCTCTCATATTATCCCACTCCATAAAGGTGGAAACTCCATAGACTACTCCAACTATAGACCTATTGCTCTCCTCTCTCCTTTGGCCAAAATTATGGAGAAATGTATCCACCATCAGCTTGTACAACACCTCTCTCTTCACAACATTATAGCTAACTGTCAACATGGCTTCAGACCGCATCATAGTACTACTACCGCCCTGCTTTCCTTTGTAGACACTATTAATCTGAACCGTAACAACAACCTACTCTCTTCTGCCCTCTTCATTGACCTCTCCAAAGCATTCGATATGGTTAACCACTCTTTATTAATTAATACTCTTGAATCCCTATCTTCTGATATCCCAGCCATTAGATGGTTTAATTCTTATCTTACAAACAGAAAACAAGCAGTTCTTTGGAATAATCACATTTCTTCTCTTTTGCCTGTTTCTATCGGAGTTCCACAAGGCTCTATTCTTGGCCCACTTCTCTTTTCCCTCTTCATTAATGATCTTCAAACTATAATCCCTCAAGCTACCTGCATTCAATATGCCGATGATTCTACACTCATCTGCTCAGCATCGTCCACCTCAGAACTTATCTCTCATACTCAAAAAATCTTTAATACCGTATAAACATGGTTCTCCAGTCGATTCCTCTTATTAAATGCTAAAAAAACTAAACTTCTCCTCTTCATCCCCACTTCTAGGACCTCCCCCTTAAACTTCACCATCTCCTCCAACAATGCCACTGTCATCTCACCCGACTCTACCACTAAACTGTTAGGTATTACAATTGACAATAATCTCTCTTTCAACCAACACATTAACAACTCCATAAAACTTGTCAACAGAAAAATAGGATCCTTATATCGAATTAGACCATTTCTTACGCCTTCAACTAGAACTAGGATTGCTCACTCCCATCTTATTTCTACTCTTCTTTATGCTTCTCCCATCTTTACCAACCTCAAGAAAACCAACCTTACCAAATTGGCAACCTGCTACAATAACATTGCCCGTTTCGCTACAGGTAACCCCTACAGAACCCATCACTGTCTTAACTTGAAACCACTAGGCTGGCTAGAGTTTCAGAACTATCTTGTAATCCAACAACTCACTATTGCCCATAAAATACTGTACCAACCAAAGAACACCCCTATACTCTCACAACTCATAATCCCCTATAACAATCTTAACTCTCTCCGCTCTTCTAGTAAACTCTTGACTAGTTCTATAAAATCAAATAACACTGCGGGTGACTCCCTTTTTACCAATTCGGTAGGTACAAAATGGAATTTATTACCTAGCAACATAACAAAGATTACATCATTGCCTCTTTTCAAACAAAACATTAAACTGCACTTCCAAAATCACTGGCTTTGTTCCTGTAGTAAACCTGATTAACTTTCCACTACTTCTACTCTACTTTAAAACTACCTCCTACTTCTTGCTGACTCTATCCTCCACTTGGCTTTCTTCTTCTACTGCCACTTGTCTTCCTAATACTTCTTTGCTTGTTGACTGTCTTACTTGCTCTCTTTTCCATAACTAATCCCTTCTAACTTCCCTCATTCTTAGCTCTCTTTTCTCTTACCTCCTATCCTGTATCTTTATCATACAAAGTATTTTTTATCTTTGTATAAGGTTTTTTGGACTGCAACTGTGTGTGGTAGTAATTAATTCATTTAGTAATAATATTAAATTGTAGAGTTGTTAGTTTTTGTCTTTTACTAACTTTCTTACAAACACTATGATTGTTTTTCTTTATGTATTCTCTGTGGAGCTTTTCTCCCCGGGCCTCTACTGAAAATGGAAATATCTCCAGCTAGACTAGCCCGGTCAACAAATGTAAAATAAAATAAAATAAATAAATAAATAAAATATAAAAATAAATATAACTAAAAATCAAAATTTGGTATTTAAATGAGCCCTGACTACTGTTTGTTTTAATGGTCTGAAGAAGCTTATATGCAAAAGCGCTTATCTATTTTTACAATAAAAAAGTTTTTTTTTTTTTTTGCTTTTTTATTATTCTATGATTTATTTACTTCATGGACAGCATGGTTCATGGACTGCTCTATTCTTAACTGCTAGTTTTATTTATGAAGACACTTTTGAACATAATAAAGACACTAAATGAATAGAAGAATAAAAAAAAAACAGTATAAAGTTCTAACATGGAGGATATGAAATGGGATGAAGTGACAGCCAGAGAAACTCAGACAAAATTAAGAAAAGCTCCTTACTAGAAAACCCCGGGCCTAGATGCAGTACCTAACGTCTGGCTAAAAGTATTAAAATTTTTATACAAAGATTTAGCCCTGAGTTGAGAATTACTTATATGCACATCCTAAACAGGCATCAGTCTGGGTTAACAACATGAAAAAATACTCATCCTTAGGAGACAACCTGCAAGCCATTCTAAGCACTTTTGACTAATAAGTTGTTCTTCAACAATACAGAAATTACATAATGGAACTGATACAAACAGAGCTTATAGTCATCTGGAAAAAAAAATCAATTATGACAATAGAACAAAAGACTAACAGAGTCATATGGAACAATGGATCATTTGTTCCTAAATAAAACCATAACAGAGAATTGTAAAAGGGAAAGACTCTAAGTATAGCATGGATAGATTATGAAGAAACACTTGACATCATCCCTATTCTTGGATAAATAAATATTTACAGATTTATAAGATATAACCTACATGGATCAATTACATTACAGTGACCATGAAAAATCAAACCACAAGAATGGCATAATGATTAAGGTATTTGCCGCACAGTGACAAGGTGCAAAGCTTGATTCTCATCTTTGAAGGGAAATTGGTTAGGCTTAAAATGGCTTGCAAGGGCTGCTAGCCTAGTACTTACCTATTTATAGCTGAATCATTATAAAGGCAAATTATTATCCCAAGCATAAAAATTCAAAAGGGGATATTCCAGGGTGATTCTTTGCCAACGCTGCTCTTTAGTCTTGTCTTTAACCTGTTAAGCAGTTTGCTCAACAGATTAGGCTATGGTTACAATATGGCTCTCAGAAACAAACATTGTTTAAAGACGTATCTACTTTTTGTGAATGACTGTACATTCCATAAAATGAGGAGTTAAATGCATGACTACAAATAGTTTAAACTTTCACAGATTATATAAGAATGATATTTAGACTTGATAAATGTGCAAAAGCAATATTTAAAACAGGAAAGCAACACCAAGAACATATCAGTTTGGGACAGGACTTCCAAGATGGCTGCACATTGAGTAACAGCTTAATTCTAGCTTTCCCAGAGTTAAAACAGAAACTCAGCAGAGAAAGCCAGTGGACTTATACTTCTGGATAAATTGCATGGCTAGTAAGTGCACTGCATGGATGCCAGGAATAAAGAAATACAGAGGACCTGAAAGAAAATCAGCTACAAAAGGAGAAGAAAAAACACTGAATGGGAATGGTACTGCCTCTGTTCAGTAAAAAGCAGTACAAGCTACAGACATGATTTCCAGTAACCCAGAGGAAAGTAAAAAACAACTGCACACAGACCTGGTTAAAATAAAAGAAACACTGATAGAGTATATCAATTCAAATAACAAAAGCCTGGAACATTTTGAAGAAGTTTTATACAAATATTCAGATGAAGTGATAAAACTGCAAAAAAATCAGAGGTAAAAATGAAGAAAAGGTTGGCTGAATATGAGATTGCTCAAGGAGAGATGTTTCAAAAAATAATAGAACTAGTGGACAGAGCATGTGAGAAAAACCTGAGCTTTTCTGCTGTACTAGAGGAGCTGGAAGGAACAGATGGTATCAGTTTTATGAAAGCACAAATAAGCAACTGAACTGGTATTCCACAGCAGGAGTTATTAACCGAAAGGGCACATAGTGTGCATGCTCCAAACCTGGCTATGAGAATGCAACCTAGACTTTTAATAGTAAAGATTCAATCTTACCAGCAGAAGGAGTTGATTCTGGCCAAATTGTGGCAGAAGGACAAAGTACTAAAAATGGGAGATAGCAGAGTATATGCGGAGAATGATTATTCACTATACACAAGGCAGAACAGGAGTAAATTTATTCCACTATTCAGGGAATGTTGAGAAGCAGGTGTGAAATTCAAACTTCTGTACCCAGCTATCTTGAAAATATTCTTTCCTGGAGGGACAAAGAGATTTTTGATGAGTACATGCTAAGGAGGAAATATAAAAGTGTGCCCAACAAAAAGTATGCTGTGAAACAGAAGGAGATTCTGCTTTATTTTATTCTTGCAATAAAGACCACAGTGAGACTGTACCAGAGAAATCTTTTGCAATGTTTTAATGGAAAATGCTTGAGAGAAAGAACACACACAACAATTGACTAGAAGAACTGAGAGTATGTTGAAATGAAGCAGAGGCAGGATTCATGAGAGGGAGATGAACAGGAATAAAATGAGTAACTTGGAAATTGACAAATGAGGGATTACAAAGCAATAATTACATTTGTGAAGCATGACATAAGAACATTTAGAAATATTGGACTTTTTTGACTTTGTTAAACTTGTAGGGGACTCTAAAGCATATGCCCTACTTCATGTCATTAATGTTTGGAAAAACACTTAGGAGAGGGGGAAGAGGAGGGAGAAAGTTAATGGCACGTAAAATAAATTTTTTCTTAATATTAATATGTTTATAGTTGATGATTTTCTTTGCATGCTATAAAGTAAAGTTTTTTCAGTCACTTTTAAGTGTAATGGGGATACTAATGCAAGCAGGTGTTCCTGTTTTTTCCCCTTCTTCTCTTTTTCTCTTTATTCAGCTTTAAGAAATGTAGGCACTGCAATGTAAAAACAAACAAACAAAAGTCTGGTCAAAAGAGTATGGCAAAAAAAAAAGAAAAATTAATGTATTTTTTATCATTCTTGCATAGGGAAATAACTGAATTAAGGCCCTAAGAGTGATCTAATAACAAGTTTTAAGAGAAAGCAAATAACTGAAAAAGAACACTGAATATTATAAAGCTTATTTCTAGCAAATAAATGTGTGCTTTTGGTAACAACTTTGTATCTGGTCCTCACGTCTGCATGGAAACAATCTGAAAAATAGAAATGGCTAGGAGACAATGATTTCTGAAAGTATTCAAGTGTATTTCCCATCTGGGGAGCTATAAAGGTAAGAAAAAACAGACAAAGGTTAGTAGAAGCACAGGCTTTACCATTCATCTTAGCATGGATAACCTTTTTTTTAGGTTAACCCAAATCTAAGAGTGTGACTGTCAGTTTGGGACACTTGTTCCTATTAGGAGGGTACAATTTCAATATCTGAAGATGTATATAGTTTTTGTGTGTTAGTATTAAGTTCATATCTTTTAGGGGGTATGTGTGTGTGTGTTTTTGAGGGTTTTTGATAAAATAAAAAGTACTGAACGATGTGATATAGGCTCAAATGGATATGACAAGAAACAACTGCATAAAATATCAACCTGCTAAACAGTGTATGCATGTAACACAAAAGCTAGAACTAGACACTTAAAATGTTGTTACACATAAAAGGTGGGATTAATAACTTTAATACAATGATGCTTTCTGTAATGTCTTTAAATGTTAATGGTCTCACAGATAAATACAAAAAAGAAAGAGTAGTTAACTATATAAAAATGTAGACTGCAAATAGCTATGCTACAGCAGACACACTTGGAAAGAACTGAACATGTGAACTGGATAAAGAAAGGTTTGCAAGATGGTTATTCAGCAGAATACCTGGGACAACAAAAAAGTGGAGTACTTATATTAATTGCAAGAGAGCTCCAATAGTTACAGAAGAGGATAAAAAAGATAATAATGGCAGATTTGTAGTACTAAGGGGATACTGGCAAGGGAGAAGGATTATAATGGCATGTATTTATATTCCACCTAAAATTGCTATAATGGAGGTTAAGAAAATTCTGGGAGAAATACTCAGCTTTCAGCAAGGAATATTACTTATAGTGGGAACTGGAATTTGATTTGCAGCACTGAAGATGTGTCTGGGGGGCCCAGAAGGGAAAATATAACAAAGGAGGGTAGATTTTTAAAGAAATTTATGAAAATATTTGGCATGGAAGATGTGAATTCAGTACTAGGAGTTCAGAGTGAATTTACAGATAATTCCCCAAGATACAAAAACTAGGCTAAGCTCAACAAAATTTACATTTCACAGGAACATGTGCATTTCATTTAAAAACTTGATATTCACCCAATAACTATTTCAGATCATGCGCCAATAATATCTAAAATGAAAACACAGGGTAATGAAATAAAAATGAGACACTGGTGCTTTCCCACTTATCTGTTGAAAAGAGAGGAATTCAAGGAATGGGTAGTGGAAATTATTCAGGATCTATTAGAGAATCTAGAACTTTCTTCTGAAAATATAGCTAAGCAGTGGGATAAAATTAAAGTGGAGTTTAAAAACAGGGTGAAAATAAAGTAAAAGTTATGATTAAGAAGTAACAAGAATTATTTAGAGGGACTGACATGTTAAAGTATTGCAGAATAGGGGGAATGTCTCAGAACAAGAAGAGGAGCAACTGCAGAATGCTAAACAGAAAATAAGGAATTACCTCGATAATATGCATGAGTTTAGAAAGATTGCAATTAAGCAACTGTTTTTGCTAATAAATCTAAAGCACAAAATCTGTTAGCACAACAACTCAGGCAACAGAAAGCAGAAAGAGCTGTTGCTGATCTTCGGGAGCTTATAACAAAGAAGATAACAAGAGATCCTGTAAAGGTACTAGAAATATTTCGGAAATTCTATACTTCACTGAAAGTGTACTACCTCTAATTAAAAGTAATTCCACAGAACCATCACTAGCCTCCAAACCTCTCAGCATTAACTCCAACTCCTTCTCCTTTCAGCCTGTTCCCATAGTTACCATTAAGAAACTACTGAAAAAGCTTAAACCCTCTTCAATAACAGCTGACAAGTTACCAGTCAAATATTTAAAACTAGCAGTTGAAGCCATATCTTATCTGGTGTCGATCCTTATTAATAGGTCCATAGCAGAACATGTCCCAGCAATATGGAAAATCGCACACATTATCCCCTTACACAAAGGCAGAAATAGACCGATTGCTATTCTCTCTCCACTATCTACACTCCTCAAAAGATGCATCCACTCCCAACTGATTAATTATCTTACCTTCAACAACATGTTAGCAACATGTCAACATGGTTTCAGGCCCCATCATAATACCATAACTGCACTTCTCAGTTTCACCAATACCATCAACAAACTCAGAAACAATGGTAAAATAGTCTCTGCTGTCTTTTCAGACATGTCCAAGGCCTTTGATACGGTCTCCCACCCCAAACTATTAAATCCATTCTCCAAACTGAACATCAGCTCCTCTGCACTTCAATGGTTCTGAAGCTATCTACAGGACCATCAACAATCTGTAAAATAGCTTAATGTCCTACCCCCTGCCCCCTCTTCTCGTCACACTAGGAGCACCTCAAGGCTCAGTTCTTGGGCTGCTACTCTTCACTGTTTTTACAAACAACCTCCATAGTGCCAACCCCACTGGCTTCAACTATCCAATATGCAAATGACACAACACTTACATATGCCGCTAATAACCTGCAACACCTCCATGATATAACCCAAAAATCATTCTCAGATACTGAGCTATGGCTCTCTAACCATCAACTCATACTCAACCCCAATAAAACAAAACTCATGATCTTCCAACCCACAAGATCCTCTCCCCCCATCACCTTCTACATTACAGCTAGGAATAATACTAAAATTAATGCAGATTCACAAACAAAACTACTTGTAATAATAGATAAATACCTAAGATATGATCTACACATATCACAAACAATTAAGAAAGTTCACAAAAAATGGATCCTCTTTACAGAAATAAAAATTATCTAACTAACACCTCTAGGGTTGCCATTACTAGAACCCATCTTCTATCAACACTTCTGTATGCTTCCACAATTCTCAACAACCTTACAAAGACAGATTTAATTAAACTTGAAACATGCTACAATAAAATACCTAAATTTGCAACTAACGACCCACATCATACTAACCACCGTCACTCATTAAAAAAACTCTCCTGGTTAGAACTCCCAAAACTTCTATCCTATAACCAGTTAACCTTAGCACACAAACTAGTATATCAACCTGAAAAAAACCCTGCCCTTCTAAATATTCTCCAGCCCCATACCACAAATAGAAGTCTTCACTCAACAAATAAATCTCTACTACAAGTGTCCAAATCCACTAATATGGCAAGGGACTCACTATTTTCTCATCAAGTAGCAACAAGGTGGAATCCACTACCTCACAGCATCAGAACCAACACAAATACCAACCAATTCAAAGAAATTCTTAAAAATTATCTTAATGACACCTGGCTTTGTTCCTGTAATACTCCAGACTAACTAGTTTTAATAGCTTTTGGTCATACATTTTCTTCTTCCCTGACCACCTCATAATCTATGTTCTCTCTCATGTCTAGACAATCTCTAACCTCATTGTTTTCTATCCAATTTTCCCCCTACAAACCCTTCCTCATCTTACTTTGAGAAACTACAATGTCTACACTACAATAAGGAATTATATCAGATGATTGTATAATACAAATGTCAGCTATAATAGCACAGAATGTAACTTCTGGTGTATTGTATGTCTTGTATACTTTTTGTATAATTTCTTGTATAAGTTTTTGTATAATCTCTGTATGTGGAGCTTTTCTCCCCGAGCCTCCACTGAAAATGGGTCTTATCCCAGTTGACTTTCCCGGTAAACAAATGTAAAATAAAAATAAATAACATAAAATACAGTCTGTATAAAGCAGGGACATATGGAAATCAAGAAAAGGTATAAATGGAAATGTTTATGGAAGAATTAAATATGTCAAGGTTAGAGGTGGATGAGGCTCAATTACTAGCAGTTAGGATAGGAGGAGATGAGATAAAAATGTTGATGTATAACCAATCCACAGGAAAGTCCCCAGGAATAGATAGTATTCCTGTGGAAGTTTGGAAGCTAGGAGGGGAAAAACTGATAATAACCTGGAAGGTTTTAACAGTATTTTAAGAGGAGGAGGATAAGTACCAGCATCCTGGAAGAAAGTGGTGGTGGCTGTAATACCTAAAGAGGGTAAAGACCCATCAGATCCAGCTTCATAAAGGCCCATTTCAATCCTAAACCATGAATGTAAAGTGTTTATGTGTATAATGGCTAATAGAAAGGCAAAAGTTATGTCACAATTGATAGATATGGATCAATGAGGTTTTGAGGAGGGGAAGCAAACATTTGACAACATTAACAGAACAATGTTGATCCAGAGGGAAGCAGAATATAAGAACATATCACTGTTGGTGGTGGTTCTTGATGCAGAGAAAACATCTGATAGAGTAAGCTGGGACTTTATGAGCAGAGCAATGGAAGCATTTGCATTCCTTGATAAAATTATAAGCTTTATACGAAGGATACAAGAGAGATCAGAAGTGAAAATTAAAGTGGATAGGTTCCTCTCTGATAATTTCTACTTGAGCAAAACAACCAGGCAGGGGTGTCCTCTTTCACCTTTTTTATTTGCATTATATTTAGAACCACTGGCAAAGAAAATAAGGGACTCAGAAATTCAAGGATATAATTGGTATGGTAGTCAAGAAAAGCTGACTTTATTTGCACATGATATTATTTTATACGTGATAAAACCACAAAAGGACATTTCAGTGTTATGGAAAATTTTCAGATCTTTACGGGATACAGAATTAATGAAGCTAAAACAAAGGCAATAGCTGTAAATTATTTACCCACACACAAATTCATTTAGCAATATCCATACTTATGGGGACATGATAAAATGAAGTACTTAGAGGAGTTTGTATTAAAAATGATTCCGATGTGGTAGCTAAGGTTATGTGGGAAGAAACTAAACAACAGATAATACAAAAACTGAGAAATTGAAAGCTCTGCCACATGGATATGGATAGTAAGATACAAGCAGTTAAAATATTTTTAGTCCCTTTAGTCTTATGCACATGTCAGGCATACTTTTACCAACCAAAGGAGAAATTGTGGATAGCAGTTAATAAAGAGCTGAAGGAATTTATCTGGGAGGGGATGATGTCAAGAGTCACTGGGATAAGCTGATTCTTCCACTAGAACAAGGCAGATTGGGATTACCCAATTTGAATGGGTATGTCAGACCTGCACAGTTAAGGCTCATATACATAGCACAAGCAGAAACCAATACTTCAAAGTGGAAAGGGATGATGATGAAAGAAACAAGAAGAGATTGGAATTCTGGATGCAGATCTTTATGGAGAATAGCAATAATCATGCAGAATATTATATTCATAAAGTAAGAGAAAGTGTTTTAAGAACTAAGCCAACATGGGAATGGGGAAAGGAAATTCTGCCAATAGGGATAGCTACAATTAGGGATGGGTGATCTTGAAGGAGACATCCCAAATATTCTGGAGAAACATGAACTTATGTGGCAATTAAAGCTAAACTCTTTTAGAAAGCCTGGACTAAACTACTACTGTTCAATTAAAAGTGCACTGGAACTTAGAAAATTGCCACATTGTTTACATGACTAATTGTATTTTATTTTACTTTTTTCTACAAACTGGTTTTAAATACCATTTTAAATAATTTGAAATTTAAGTATATATTTTGTTTCCATCATTTTATATATATATATATATATATATATATATATATATATATTTTTTTTTTTTTAACTTTATTCAAAATGATGGTAATAACAATACTAACTAATTATACAATTATATAGGTTTTTAGGGTTCTTGTACACAGACCTGAAGAAGTCTAGAAGGACGAAAGCGATCTTTGTTAACAATATGTTATGAAAATAGAAACTGATTTTTACATGCAAAATGTATATGTATATATTTATATATAATTTTTGATCGCAAAATGAACTAAGGTTTATATATTTCCAGCCATGTAGTATATTGCCTTGTATATAAAATCACAGACTTAATAATCTACTTAATAATTTGGTTAAATAAGATGTACCATTAAAGTACACTAGGGCTATATATTATTATGACAGCTGCTAGGTAGGGCAGGACCAGCTCGAATGTCACACTGATGGGGGAAGGGATGTGAATTTAACATGTGTACCAATAACACTGTTTTACAGCACAATAAACCACTCCCATGCCTGATAAAAAGTATATATATATTCAGAAAACTTGTGAGGAAATTATTACTCTATTTTTGTTTTACTTGGATCGCTTGTCTGTGTACTTAATAAAGGATTTTCGACTGGAAACAGACTGCCTGCCTTGCTTGGATTACTTTTGAATACTTAGTAATGCTGTAGAATTATATATTTTCTATTATTACTTTTTGACTTGACGAGTTTACGTTCACTACTTCTACTACTATTGTCTGATCTGATTATATACAGTGATTAACTAGAAATATATGGACTGAAAATCTTCCACACAGAGAAGTTTCTTACACTGTTTTCTACAATTAGGGATCCAGACAATAGGCAAGAGGGGTCTGGAATTTAATGGAGAAAACTGGCAAAGAAACCAAGATATTGGGAACAAATAAATAAAGAAGGGACGGTAATAGAATGGGAAGACACCAAGAATTTATTTGGACTGCAGGTTAGAGATTGCTTTCCCTATCAAGAATTGATATCATAGTATAGGCAAAGAAAAAAAAAACAGGGGGTCCTAAACGAAAAACCCATACTGGTAGAGATTTTAGTAGAACCTAGAACAGAAGCTGCTGTTTAAAAAGTAATAATTACTAGAGTACATATAATATTGCATGATAACTATAAGAAACAATGAGAAGATGTTAGACAGGATTGGAAAGAGAGACTGGATAAGCAATTCACAAAAACAATGGCAGATATATGTATGTCTCCCAAATATGCAACCAAATCTAGATGATTTAGGATTTTTGCTTGGAAATGTTTACATAGGTATTTTCTAGCCCAAGTAGATTCCAGAGAATTTTTCCTCAGGTAGATAGCAAATGTTGGAACTATAATGGGGAAGAAAGAGGTGATTGAGAACGGGTGTATATTAGTTCATTGAAAACTAAATTCAGCAAACAGCTGTTCATCGAACACAAATCAGTGAATGGCCCTTCATCGAACATTCACATCAGCAAATGGTTTTCACAGGGAATGGAGTTAGTTGGTCAGAATTAGGAAATTTCCCTTTTTCCCCACTGTAGTGCAATGTCAGAGTTGGTATATATGAATGGGGGGTGCAGGCTCCCACCTTTGTGGGTTTGATATACTGCAGTGTGTATGACGATTGGAATGTTAGACAAGTAACTCAGTTCCCTGTAAAAAAAGTTCACTGATGTGAATGTTCTATGAATGCCCGTTTGCTGATTTGTGTTCGATAAACAGCCATTCACTGAAGCTAGTTTGCGGCAAAGTAATATAGACCCAACTGGGAACATATTTTCTGGGACTGTACTGAGTTGGCAGGTATTAAGGATTCCCTGCAGACTAGTCTGTCAGAGATACTGGGAGAGCAAATTGGTATCTCTAGGGAAATCATTGTTCTTAGCTATGATATAGAATTGGAATTGCCTAGACATAGTAAGGCCTTGTTCAGTCTAATCATGATGACTTCCAAAAAAACAATCACTAGAAAATGGAACTCAAAGTCTAAACCAGCTGTGCTAGAAGTAGTGGATATAGTAACAGAGATAAAACAGCTGGAATTGGGATCTTGAGAAAAGGGCAGGAGCAAACTACATAGGAGAAAATGAGAATTGTGGGAACAATACATGAAGGGGAGGAATGAGGTTTAAAAAAATGCAGGATTTAAATGAGCTATGTAATGTCTGACTGACAGTGACTGGGTAGATTAAAGTGATGTATAATGTTTGCAACTAAAATTATGCCAATATGATTTGTTTTCATTTATATAAATGTATGACTGCCCAATGTCATAAGTGATAATTTAATAAATATGTTTCTTGTTTAAAAAAATAGGACAGGAATGTGATAAAGGAACTTGATCAGGAAAGAGTGCATAAATATTTATGAATAAATGAAGTACTGGCAATAAAACATGAACAAATGAGAATGCTTAATAAGGAATACTTCAGAAGGCTAAAACTAATACAGAAAAGTGCTTTGAAATCTGGGAAGTCCAAGCTATAAATACATTTGCTTTTCCACTTCTGACTTACAGTTCTGGGGTGACTGGCCCACAAAGTATTGGATCAACTGTACAGGAAAATTCTTAATGCTTATCAAATGATATATAAAAATAAGAGCATACCAAGATTATACATTTCACACTCTGGAAGAGGTATAGGCCTCTTTGAAACTGTTACATTGTGCTTTTTTGTTATATAATAACAATTTTATAACATCTTTTACACAGACACCATGCTGTCATGAATCCCGTTTATCTGTTTTCCTAGTCCTTTCTTTACATGTACCAAATAATACTATTCTCATGTCCATGTTTTCAAATCCTTTCCTTTTAAAACATTTCAAAAGTTCTTGGTTCCTTTGCAGTCCAAAAAACAATGAAGCTACATTTCTTCAGCTTTACGAACATTAAATGACTTTTCCTCGAGTACCTTACATTTCATATGTGCCTTCAAAGGCAATTTATCCAACATAAGACTCCATAAACTCTTCCTATTTCATAAAACATTTCACATCTCTGTCTTTCTTTAGATGTATCTTTCATAATTTTCCTACATCTTTCCATGGAAATACAAAAAAAGATATTTCATTATATTTATAACAACTTTTCCTATCTCTTTTAACACAATTTAATTCACTTTTCCATATCTTTATCTGTTTATACTTTCTGCAATCTATATGTTCACACTCCCTTTTCCTTTTCTTTGGCTTTACTTCTCCTATATATAATCAAAACATTTAAACAATAGCATTTCTATCATGGCGATTCTTTTTCGTGTACCATTTTGACACAAAAATAAATGCACTGAATACAAAAAACAATAGGATTTATTAAGCACAGCCCATTTTCTTCCACATCACATTCCTCTTTTCAGTGGATTTAACCATGAAGTTCACAAGAAAGAACAACAAAAAAGACTTAGTTCTTTTTCCATAAAACTAGGAAACGTATACATCACCTAAGTATGCTAATTTTCCTTACACATATGTATTAAACATATAAACTGTCTTAAAGACGGTTGAAATACCATCGACTCCTCTATCAATCTTATTTTTTTCAGCATTTCCCTTCATTGTTCTACCATTACCAAATATTTTCCAAACCTTATACCTAATACACTAATTTCTTTTTTGGGGGAAATAAATTCCCCCAATCTTCATCACTTCTCTAAATCCTTTGCTCTTTTTAGTTAAATAAAAAATCGACTCACCCAACAATGCTACTGTTTTAACAATCAGTTCTCTCATCCATGCTTTAGTTTTCATTATTAATAGAAAAGAAAAAAGAAAAAGAAATACCAAGTCATCTGCATAACATAACATCAATGGCAATGGTATTCCATTATTATCTTTATATTTTGCTTCTTCTAGAGCATTCTCACAGGTGTTAATGGTTATAAAGTCAGTTTATGTCATATTTTTGGTGCTTGTGATGGTGAATGGTTGGTTAGGATCAAAGATTAAGATAGAAGGAGGGGTGGGACGAAAAAAAGGTCTCCAATGAATATGCGGCTATTTGTGATGGTGATAAATATGTGTAAAATGCAAATAGTTCAAGAAGAAAAAGGCCATTTTAAGCTAGCTAATAACTTGAGGACAGAATAAAAACCTGTACCTTGGTGCCCTGGCTAAATTTCCCCTAGTCAGTATGAATAGCACCTCAAGTCTGCCCTGAAAAGAAGTCACTGGCCTAGTGAAAATAACCCAGTCAACAAACTGTAAATAAATAAAATAAAAAAATAAATAAATTGTTAATATGTTCTATCTGCGGGCGGCCACGGTGGTGCAGCGGTTAGCGTACCCACCTCACAGCAAGAGGTTCTACGATTCGATCCTCGGCTGGGGTGCCTTCTGTGCAGAGTCTGCATGTCCTCCCTGTGGTCGCGTGGGTTTCTTCCAGGTGTTCCGGTTTCCTCCCACATCCCAAAGACATGCTGTAGGTGGACTGGACACTCTAAATTGGCCCTAGGCATGAGTGTGCGTTTGTGTGCCTTCTATGGAAGGTTGGGCGCTGGGCTGGCAACTCAACACTGTAAAACTCCACTGCCAATCATGAGCAGACAGGTGATCCGCTGTGGTGACCCCTAACTGGGAAAAGCCAAAAGAAGAAGAAGAAGAAGAAAAGAAGTTAATATGTTCTATCTGCATAATTGTTTATAACGTGTTTTAGCTTAAAGCATTTTATTAAAATTCACTTGAGCTGACTAGATCACATCTGAGTGGTGGTATGCTTAAACAAACAAAAAATTCCTCACCCTGATCTAGCAAGTGAAAAAAATTAACTTACCCCTACAGCGACAAAGAAATGTTTTCAGCCATCTTCAGTCAAGAAAAATGATATCCATAATAACTGCAGAATGGTTACAAATTTGTTTTTTTGTCCTTTTTTCTGGGGTGTCATTCCTATGATACTGAATATAAGGCAGCAAGATAACAGGTGACACTGACAAACTGTCAAAGCTGTCACATGACAAGACCGAAAAACTGACAATTATAGACCAAATGACTGCAAACTACACATGAGTTACTGTACCTGTAATGAGTGCTACTATACAGAGAAGACACAGGTATGACACTTATACCATCACAAGTATGTGGTCTATTTCTACAAAAGTGCTTAGGTGTGATGTTTGGGTCTCCCCTCCTTTGGTTGCTAGAAAAGGATACCCATCTGTAGGTCAAGAAACTACTGAAAGTCTCTGGATTAATGATTCCAACCAAGATAGAGTCCAGAGTCCTGGAACAAAAATACAAGGGACACTCAGGAAAAGCAAAGATAAAATCCATGGAATGATGTTTTTTGATGAGGCCTAGCAGAGACAAGGATACTGGAGATTTTGTCAACTGATGTAAAGCAGTCCAAAATGCACCACCATTTGCATTCCCTGCATCCCTGGGATGTCTTGCTCAATGCCCCACCTGACCCATCAGTGGTAGACACACACTCCCTAGATGACAGAAGCAGTTACCTCACAAAACACTGCTTATCAATGTCTGTGTCCATATATGCCTTTTATAAAGATGGCATTATTTACAGGCCCAACCAGTTCAACAGAAAGAGTCCTTATTTACCATTTATATACAGAGATGTATAAGTCAGTGTGTATGAATGTGTGGCAAGTAATACCCTTCTCTTTTTGGCAGTGTGCAGTTGTTTACTTAATAAAATGAATGCATCTATCTCATCATACCAGGATCTTGAAACAGTAATGCTGTTTTCTTCTATATGATATTCAGTAAAAAAGCACATGCAAGTCTAAGGTCACTATTGCACTTATTTTAGCATTTATTGATATGTTAGTGTCTCTAGAATGCCCTGCTGTCATTGGAAAATGGTAATATCCAAAAGCAGCATTTGGCATCACCAACCTTGTCTCCCAGTCACAAATATGCTTCAAACTGCAAAGGCAGCAAGTTGTCCACATCTCCTGATGATAACCATGTAGCCATATTTCCATCAATGTACACTTCAGTATGTTAAGGCTTGCAATATTTCAGGAACCATCTGTGCACATACAGGTACTCACTTGCTACCATGTGGTCAGCTCTGAATAATTTTCAGGGCCTGCATTCTTCTACCATACTGAATTCCTAATGCAAACCCTTGTTTAAAGAACCATCTGATATCTTTAAACACAACGTTCTGAACAATTCTGATGTTTCAACTGTCATTGAAGGTCAGGGACAAACATGAGTTTGCCTCAGAATTCTGATGTGTCTCTTGTACATTTTTTTTGAGATGCAAATGTATTGGTCTGAGTCATTTAAAAGTTACATGTATTGCAGTTTTGGACTTCATACTCCTAAAATACATCTGCATCAATTAGGATTGCATGTATATTGCTTTTGCTTGTTACAAACAGCAATAAGAAACTAAAACTGCCACACTGACTGATGTGTTAGGTGTTTCAGTTGACAAAATACAGTGGATAAAAACGCTATTATGTTGTGCATGATATGCTGCCAGTTTTTCAACTGTAAACAGTACAGCAGCTGAAAGCAGTGTACAATATTATTTAATATGTGATTTTGTTTTTATGTCTACTGCTCACTACCATAAAGTACAACATTAGCAAGCATTACACTATGTATTGCACTGTGACATTGATGATTTTCAGCTGTGCAAACTGTTCAGTTAACAACAGAGTTGAAATTAGTACAGCACATTAATTTCTTTTTGTGGCTACACTCAGTAGTAGATGTGAAAAACTACCAAGATCATTGGCGCAGACGTTAGTTAATGTGGGGAAAATACTGCATCATTAAGCAGTATATATCTTTACGTATTGCATGGTTTTCTTTTCTTTCTTTCTTTTAGTATAGCTCAAGGATCTTGCACCAAACATAATGTACTGTGCTGTGAAATCTGTTTTTCAACTGCTCAAAATGGTGTATTTCATAGCAGTGGGGATCATGATGCAATGCAGCGCTAACACAGACACAGCAGTTGGCATGGCAGCAGATTTGTTGCTTTTTTGGTAGCTATATTTGGTAACATAATAGTGCAACTTTCGTATGAATTGAATCCATCACTGAAAAGTTTCTTTACATTTCATTATTTGAAAGTAGTACCCACAATGTATTGTGCTGTGATACTGACATTTTTATCTGGGCAAAGTACTTCACCTTGTCACAGTAACAATCACAGTAAAATGAACCTCACGTTTTTAGGTAAACTACACCACTGCATGCCAGTCGAAAAATATAATGCAGTATATAGTGCCACTATTACTTAAAAAATGTGTTCATTTAGTGGGTTTTACAGATGACAGTACCTGAAGGTAACATGAGACATCCTGCAATGAGCAACTGCATGCTGCTTTACAATTTATGGAATACTCTAGATAAAAGCACACAAATGTACATAAGAATAACTATCTCAGTGTGCAGGGAATGGTGATAGAACATTAATTACAGTGCACTCACATAACTTTATGCTCCTTGTGTCAGTATACATTATTACTATTATAACTTGAATCAGTCAAGTAGTAAAATAATTATTAGTAAAATTAATTCAGTATGTATATATAAAAAAACACTGAGTGATGGCTATTTTTCTCTGTGTCTCTATGTCTCATTACAGCTTTATATGTTATAAAGTGTATGCTACTTTATTAAGTGTATGTTAATATATTACACTAATCACTTGAAATATTATTTTATTTATTTATTTATTTATTTAACATTTGTTTACTGGGAAAGTCCAGCTGAGACAGAGCCCATTTTCAGCGGAGGCCCAGGGAGAAACGTTTCAAATGCATGTCTTTGGAAGTAATTCAAAATTAATTTAATATGTACATGAAAACAGTTATATTAAAGTAGATTCAGTCACTACTTCGTAGTTATAGAACAGTAATTTAGTAAAATTTAGTAAAATTACTTACTCTGTATGCATGTGACAAAGACATTAAATCAGTCACCTGCTGTAAAAGCAGTACCTTATATGAATGCCAATGCACTCTAGGGTACCTGTCTCAATTCCGGAGTACTGACATAGCAGTTGTGAATATATCTGACCTTTTTATTCCGCATTGTAAACAATCAGTTAGCATTCCTAAGTAACTATAAGTCGAAAATCTCCTGTTAATAGCACGGTGAACAGAGCATGACTACCATTACATAAAGCTGATGTCTCATTAAAGATCTCAAATAAACACAGCACTCAAGAAGAAAAAAAAGCCCTTATATACTCATTAACAATTAATGAAGACAGACTTTTGTGTGGTCTTTTCACATTTCAAATTACACCATCTCCTTTTAAAGCCACAGAGAAAAAAATATATTTTTCATTGCATTCATATAGAACATGTTAAAGGTACAGCCTCAGTGAAAATACAGCTTAGTAGTTAACAAGGTAACTCACAAGTAGATTATCGAACTGTGTAAAGTACCTTTTCTGGATATTTTTCATTACTTGTAATCTTTCCATTCAGCCCCAAAGTACCACTCATGAACTGTTGGTTACACCCTCCCCCCCTCCCGATGATCATTCACTCAGATTTTGTGACATTCCTGTTCTGCAGCAAGGCAGTTACAAGTAGCTCTGCAAATGTTTTTTTTTTTTTTTTTTTTTTGCAATCCATCATTCATGACTTTGCACTATTACAGAATGCCAATCACTGACTGGCTGAGAGCTACACAGTAACTGAACCAGTGGTGTAGTTTATTTCTAAAGACTCAAAGCACTCTACCAAAAACTGGACAAGTGAGATCTTAGAATTTGAAAAGGTGACCCTCCATTTGATATTGCCCTAAGTGACCACCTAGTTTACACTTTCCTAAGGATGGCTTGGCCTGTGAGATGGCAACATTAACTACTATACCATTGTGCTGTTGTACTGTGTTGCATTCAATTTAGTAATTTAAAAAACTTTCCATATCTTTCTACAAAATATGATTTCTTCATGGCTCTATAAAATTATAATAGCTGCCATAAATGTATAAATGATCACTGATGTTGGTTCAGATGTTCTGTTATGAAAAACTGATTATGCTCGGGTTTGAAACTTGTGTCTGCAGCTAATCAGAGGGATACTAAGGGTTTGTGTTGCATACCCGGCAGAATGTGTGTGTGTGTGTGTGTGTGTGTGTGTGTGTGTGTGTGTGTGTGTGTGTGTGTGTGTGTGTGTGTGTGTGTGTGTGTGTGTGTGTGTGTAAGAAGAGTTAGTTCATCTTTGCACAGTATTGCTTCATAGTTTACAGACCTTTCACATAAAGGACTGAAAGCCACACAGTTTTTATACATATTATGTTCAAATCCAACAGAAAAGTGAAGACTACAACAGCATTCACATACTTGGTTTTGATTTTTTTCACACATTTTACTACAGGTAACAGTAACACAAAGTAGAAGCCATGGCACCAACTTGTGATTATGTTTATATGGCTTGGTGATGGTAAAAAGCAAAACACCTTGTGATGTACAAAAGTACATAAATTATATTTTTTCTTTGTAAGGGGGGGTGAAAAACATATACTGGCAAGTTGTACAGTTTTGTGAAAGGGCCAATCCCAACCTACATTTGTGAAAATAAATATTCCAGGAACAGAGACATCTGGGTCTTAAAAGGATCCTGGTTCTTGCTTAGGCACTAATTAGAAAATGTTTTCCACTTAGCTAAATGGGATTTCCTAGCAGCAGCTTTCTTTGCCTCCTTCAATACCTGCTGCACTTCCTCAAAAAATAGGGGTCTAAAAGGTATTAAAATTCTATCATCCAGGAAGTGAGCTGAAGAAATTGAAGTTTGGGGTATAACAAACAACCCCTGTCCCGTGTGAGTAAATCCATCCTGTGAGAAGGCTTGAAGTAATTGTCTTTAGCCATTTTGAAAAGAAGGCAGAACCACTGTGACTTGGAAAAAAAGGGGAGTTACCAATATCACCTTTGGTGAGTTATTCTGAATCTTTAGAAGAATGCTGGTTATCATAGAAAGGGTGGAAAGCCATACAAGAACTTCCCTTTCATTGAGAGTGAAAAGACATCTGTCTGTCAGGCCTTTGTGCAAGGAGTCCTGGAGCAGAAGCTCTTTAACTGTCTGTTGTGAAAGTAAGGCATTCTCCATGGCTGGATCAATTCCTGCAAGACTTCTGGGAGCAACTTCCATTTGTGGAAGTTTGTCCTGGTCCTCCTCAGCTTGTCTGCTATAACATTCTTCTCTGATGGAATATAAGCAGACTGGATGGCCATATTGTCCTGAGTTGCTAGTTCCAAGGCTACCATAGATAGTCTGCAAAGGGTGTGTGCGAGGGGGCAAGGAACTGATTCACCCCTGTTTCTTTATGTGCTAAGTCACTGCAGTGTTGTCTGTAACTAGCAGTAGAGGGGATGAAATCCAAAGATGGTTTAGAGATTTGAGAGCATTTATTAGTGCCATCATTTCTTTGATATTAATTTGTTTTAATTTGTCCTGCTTGTTCCACAGGCCCCAAACTTTCATCCCCTTGGATACAGCTCCCCAAGCTAAGTCTGCAGTACAGACTAAGTGAAGACTGGATGTAAAGAAGGGAGGTCTGCACTCAGCACAACTGATTCATCCACCAGAGTAACTCCTTTTTTATAAACCCCAATGTGAAGATATGTGAAGGCTGCCAGCCTAGCTAGACAGAATTTTAGATAATTATGTCATTTGTAAATATTAATATAAGCCACAGGCTTGTTCTCTTAAATGGAATAAAATGGTGTTAAATGTGGAACATCAAAAATGTAACAACAGTGCACTCTGCTGAAAGAAGGCTGATAAGTCAAGCCTTGTATGACTGTTCGATCTCAAACTCAGAGCCGTGGTGTCTGAACCAGCAAAATCTTTCTATTGTTTTGAGACCAGAGTTAATTGCTAGATTTTACATATATTATGTTTTTAATTACTGTGGTTTCCTGACCAGGTGCAAGATGAAAGCTATCTTAAACTCTGATTTTCTGTTAGCCTGGAAAAACCAGAGAAGTGTCAAGAATGATGTAATCTAAAATGAGTCACAGCAGGATGTATTATCAATGTAAAGGACTTTCTCAGAGACACAGGACAGCATTTTGGATTTTGTCTAAAGCTGACAACAACTCACCAGTACTCTGCTTTGCTCTATATGTAAGTCTATTTAGAACTATGATTGCTCTTAGATACACATAGAAAATAAAAGAAAAACAGACAACACTGGTACAAACACAGCGTTAAAATCCACAAGTCATTAATAAAGATAGAAGGTTAGCGCTTTCATGCCCAAATACAAGGCACTTCTTCAGACAAAATATAAAAACCCACAACAGATTTAAATAGTGCAATCAATTATTCAATGAAGCAATTTACGTTCCCTACAGCTAACTGAAGAACAGGATAGTGTATTGAATCGTGGTCTGCCCTTCATACCTGCTACTAAAGTGAATATAACTGAAACCATTTTACAACTTAGACTATTTGCGAGGAATGTTATGCTTAGAACTATTTTCCCATTTAATAACACTTCCGTTAAGCATTACACGAAGCCTGGTGTCTTCTGTCCACCTACAGCTGCTTCTGTTGAGTTGTTTATTAATCAATGTGAAAAAGACCTATTGGGGCCAGTGAAGGTACAAAATAAGAGATTATTTGTTAACAACCAATGCAGAAGTTGAATCTTTGGTCTCACTAAATGGGAATAATGACATTCGAATACGTCCTGCCAACAAGGGGGTGCAATAGTGATTTTTGATAATGCTGTATATGAAACTAAAATGTATGAAATGTTATCTGATTGCAATGTGTATGTTGAATTACATGCTAGCTCTTTAACTAGGTTGATACAGCATGTAAGAGATGAGCTTTATAATTCAATTAATTGACATTGAATTATATGAACACTTTTCGGTAGAACATCCTATCACATCTGTAATTCGTGGACTTCCTAAGATTCAGAAGTGCCTATTAGATCCCCCCATAAGACCTATTGTATCTGGCACTGGTTGGCTTACTGAGCCTTTGTCTATTTTTGTAAAACATAAATTGAGGCAGGTTGTTAATGTATACACCATTTTGAGAGATACCCAACATTTTCTAGAGGAATTATTTGAATATAGTTCTACTCATGACACATCCAATCTATTGTTTGTTACATCAGACGTCAATACTTTGTTTATGGTGATACCCAATATGGAAGGGGTAGAAGCGGTTAGATTATTTTTACATAAGTACAGTGATTTTTCTAAAGATTTGATTTTTGTCATTTGTGCACTTTTAGATCTTATTTTAGAAAATAATGTTTATTTACAAAAGGTTGGTGAGGCTATGGGCACTGCGTGTGCCAATAGCTACGCCAACTTTGTTATGGCACAATGGGAATTTGAATATGTCTTAAATCCACATCCTTTTTTGAAAAATCTTAAATTTTTTAGGAGATTTGTGGATGATGTTTTTCTTCTATGGGATGGTACTATATTTGAGTTGTAAAGTTTTATTACCTATCTTGAATCTACTACTGAATTTTTAAGGTTCACCATGAACATGATGAATATATAGATTTCCTTGATGTCCATTTATACAAGGATAGTGAGAGATGTTTGCATACTTCCTTGCATAGGAAATCATGCATAAAAATACACTTTTACATCGAAAAAGCATGCATCCTGGTTATGTGTTCAAAAATGTTTTGAATCAAGCGCAAAGGATGTCTAGGTTACATACTATTGAAGATGGGTTCCAGCAGGCGCTTGAGACTTCATAACAAGATTTAATATGGCACGGCTATTCCCATAAAGATATTGGGGTGGCTAATGATGTAGTAAGGTGTAATAGATATATTTCAGCTAGACCATATTTTTCTCATAGAGAAGGCACTTGTAATAGGAAAAAGAATAAGGAGATACATTT
The DNA here is from genome assembly GCF_019279795.1 of Protopterus annectens. Classification (NCBI taxonomy): domain Eukaryota; kingdom Metazoa; phylum Chordata; order Ceratodontiformes; family Protopteridae; genus Protopterus; species Protopterus annectens. The sequence continues at coordinate 731,463,806 of NC_056730.1, forward strand.
TGTTCGATCTGTTATCACATTCACTAGTGATGTGAATATATGTGATTCGGAAGAACTGGTCAATACTTACTTCTGATGACTCTGTATCAAGTATTGCAGGCAGTTCACCTCATTTTTGTTTTAAGAATGATATATCTTTAAAAAGACAGCTTTGCTATGGTAGTAAGAAAGATGTTGTATCTTGATCCAATAGGAAATGTATTTTTGCTTGTAGAAATTGTGCAGTGTGTCACTTTATTTCTATCTCTAAGGAATTTCATCATCCTGTTACTAGTTTTATATTGAAGCCTAGATTTAATGCAGATAGCTCCACTAGAAATCTGGTCTATCTTGCTTTATGTAAAACAAGAAAAAATACGCCAAGCGTGTATGTCATTCACAGGGCAAACCACGATTTTTGCGCTTGTTTCATGCATTTTAGTCTTGTATGCTTTTTAAACTTGAGGCTCCTTATATATATTAGATATTCGCCTATTTAAGTTGTATACTCTATTGTTTATTGTTTATATTTTATATTTCTTTATTTCATGTTTGCTTTGGGTTTGGTATGTGTTGATGTCATCACTGATGCAAACCAATCATTAGAGCTGTAGCAGTATTTAAAAAACTTTTTGTGCTTTTTGGGTTGTGTAAAGCTTGAAGAAGCCATTATGGTGAAAGCGCTTGCTGTTCAATAAACCTGTTCATTTATTACATTTGTGCATTATGTCTATTTATAATCTTTATACGTATAACTTTTTTAAGTACTGCCTTTGACGAAGTTTGACTAAGTCGTGGTTTGACCTGTGAATGACATACACGCTTGGCGTATTTTTTCTTGTTTTATTTATTATACCGTTCACAGGAGCATTTACTCCCTGGTTGTGCTTCTTTGTTTTTATCTTGCTTTATGTAACAAATGTACCAGTTTCTATGTGGGGGAAACGTGTAGAACTTTAAGAGAGTGCCTACTTGAACAGTTGGGCTACATTACACATCGAGATCCCACAAGTGCCTTATTTAAACATGTTCATGATCATTTTGATCATTCTTTTAGTTTTTTAGTTTTACAACATTTTAATGATTATGATAGAGGAGGGGATTTGAACAATATTGTTGAGAAAGCAGAAACTAAATGGATAGTGCTATTGCAAGCACACAAATGCCCTGGGTTAAATGGGTATGTTCCTTTAAAGCCTTTGCTTAGGGAATGTAAATTGCTTCACTGAATAATTGATTACACTATACAAATCTGTTGTGAGTTTGTGTATTTTGTCTGAAGAAGTGCCTAGTATTTGTGCATGAAAGCGCTAACCTTCTATTGTTATTAAAGACTTGTGGACTTTAACACTGTGTTTGTTCCAGTGTCATCTGTTTTTCTTTTTTTGGATTGATTTTGGACACTGGCCCCAGGATTCATGAAGCTTGCGCCAGGCGCCGGAGTAGCGACGGCGATCTAGCACCAAATATGGCCCCCGAGCGATTCAGGTAAGAACTGTTTCCACATGCACTGCCAGCATATGACAGAGCTGCGCAGCTCCTGGCGCATGTATGCTAATTACCCCATGTGCAGCAGTGTAGCATGCAAATGAAGGCATATAGCGATTCATGAAGTGGTGCAGGCGTAGCGTAAGCATGTGGAAATGTAAACAAAAAAAAAAAAACGGTTTACATTTTGTCAAACATAAAATTGGAGCCATGAAAGAGGACCAAACTTACGTATTATAATGTTAATATATGCCAGTGGCTAAATATATAGCCAATGGCATAAAACAACATGCACAACATATAAAAAAATAACATTTAATGTCATGGCCACACCAACGCAAAGTAAAACCGCAGTGCATCTGTGCGTAAATGGGATCACAAGGAAAATATATTTAGATGTCATAAAACTGCAATGTAACACAATTCATGGTATCCCCATAATAGTAAATGGCACGCATGCTACACCACAACCATGGAGTAAGTGTTGCTAAGGGTCTGTGACAAGTGTTCCATACGGTAACTAGGAATTAGTAGTCAATGCCATGCAAATGAGTCAAGTAATATTGAATCACAAACGCCCTGCCAGCGTAAGGATGTACCACACGGCACAGCGGTGGAACACCGAGGAGTGGCCTGGAGGTAAACATGACATCAAGAGAGGGGCGCGCCACCGTAGCTGTAAGCACATTGGATCATTGCTAATCCATGTTGCGTGATGCTAAGCAAAACCGCAAGATTGGGGTGTGGAAGTAGCCATAGCTTTGCTTAGCTGACAGCACACAAGGTAACCGAAAGTTCATGTGAACGTGGATGAAAACACGCACGAAACCCGGTAAACAGCTGTGTGCGGCGCGCACCACAGCTGAAACAGGAAGGATACGGGAAGACAATAAGGAAATGCTGCAGGATGGTAATTGGAGTAAAATGAGTAATTAACACCTATAAACTCATAGTGGGCCATAGACAACAGCTAACAAGGCTGCTAGCAGTTACCTGCAGAACAGAAAAGGGGAGGTGCCGTACACCAAAGAAAAGAGAACTGTCAAAGCAGAACAAAGCAAACTTGCAGTAGATCAGCTACTTAACACATTTCCCAACACAAGTCATACGTAGTGTAGGATGGTTTGTTTGAATGGGTTGGGTAGCAGTGTGTCTGTGTGTGCGTGTGTGTTCCATGTTCATGTTACTTTCGCAAGTTACTGTCGCTGTCGGTAATGTGGGGTATGGGAGTCTGGTCCCGGTACTGTGTGCATCGGCACTCTGTGGTTTCGGGATCCCATAGGTATCTCGTACACAGCGGCTGAAGTGTTCATATATGTGCATAACATGGACCATAGCAGTCACACATTCCGCCACTACCAACCTTTATGAACAAAGGATATGGAGAGTATATGCCTATACACTATTACGTGCTATGGACATGAGCCAATGATAGTGTTACCACCTGTCCCACTTTGCGAGGGACACTCCCTCTTTGGGCGGTTGTGTCCTGACAAAATATATTAAACATGGCAAATGTCCTGGGATTGTAGGACATAATTATGTCCCATATGTACTGTAATAGTTACATGCAATACTTATTTCTGTATCTAAAATACCTACATGTTACAAGAAACAGAATAAGCAACTAAACTGCTACAAGAATAAGCTTATATTTAGGCAAGAAAGGAAAGGTCTATCCCTTATACTGACTGTGGGTTTGTGTCGGCCTGTAAAATCTGATGTGTGTCCCGAAAATGTCCCACTATGGCCATATGAAAAGATGGCAACCCTAGCCAAAGAGGGTCAGTCACCAACACAACTACAATGACTGCAAATACCTGACAGAAATACACAGCTTTCATGTAGCAACACTTTATTACATTCAGATGTATTACCGAAGGGATTCAAGGACTAACATCACCTGCATACTATACAGGAACCACATAACAGTGCCTTAATGAATCAGCCTGCAATTACCATTGTATTAGTCCACAAAAGGATAGGTGTTCAAATAGGGAAGGAACCCTCACTCACATATCGATTACTTATAAAAGTAGTTCCTACACACATGCATCTGCTATGCACACCCACCAACATCATCCCCACACCCAAACATATTACAATACAAACTGTAATAACATCACAAATCATTCACTCACTGTACGACATCTGCAGAAGCCTTAACATACCTTGTCAGAGACACACTAACATGGCCCTATGTGAAATAGCTGCTGTTATACAATGGAACAGCTGCTGATGTTACAGGGTTTGTTTGCACCAATCCCGTTTGAGAGGGTTGTGTGTACACCGGGATGTGTTAGCAATTACTGAGTAACAGCACAGTATGCTACACTTGTACACCAAATCAAGGATGTCTGGTGAGCACACTGTAAACCACATAACAGTTCATGTATAGCCATATGGCCTTGAGCTGGCCAAACATCCTTGCCAGACTTAAACATCTGCAGAAGTATCAGGTACAAACAAACCCTGCATAAGTAGCAATGTTCTGAAATATAACAGCTGTGCTCACATGTAGAACTAAATCGTCTAACCATTACACACAGTCCATGGGAGTCATGAAGCATAAATTTCTGTGTGTCACCATATAGCTGCTGAAATATATCGCAAACAACACATCCAGGCCGTCTTCCTCAAAAGTAAGGCAAACAGACAACGCCCAAAAGGAGTACTCAGTTATACACCACTGTTGCCATGGTATCGGCTAATGGAGCAGCTGCACAGCTGATATGCATCTAATTAACTACTTTGGAACAGCAATTGGTGGACAGGATACCACATGTTACCAATATGTAACTAGAAAAGGATGTGTTATCACACATTCAAACCATCCGTATATACCAGCGGAACGTTACAAAGAACATTGAAACACAAACTGAAAAGGATTGAATCAACAGTTAATGACACCTCGGGTTACTAATAAGGTATGTAGAACAGTCATTATGTCTGTGTATGCAGTACCTTTCTGTAGTATTTAAAGTGCACGCAATCCATATAGTGGAAACAGTTATCTTGTAGTGATGTATTGTTGAGCATAGTAATGCTTGTATTTGTGTGTACTGCTGTAGGTCACAAGGCAAACACCGCATACACCACAAGGGATGCTATATAAGGGCTTTGAACAGAAATACTCCTCACCAGCCAATGTCAGTGGCAGGGCTGGTCCAACAAGTATGTGCTATAACAGGGGATTGTAGATGTTGATATATTGTAACTGTAGCCATATGTATGGGTGTATTACTGAGAATAACATGTGAAAGGTTGGGCCACTGTGCAATTATGATTTGCATTGTGGGATATTGTACAGTATTGTAGGCAATATGTACTACACAGCATTACTGTAATGTTAGGCAAACATTAGTTATGTCTATTGGCATTTACAATACACAATAACAGGACACATATGTCTTTTAGTCACCCGACAGTTTATCAGCATGATAGCAAAGTAAAATGGAAGAGCTAGTTAGCTAACACATGTAATATGTGCAAAGGTAGGTACTAGGCTGTCTTACCAAGGGTATTTGTAAGCCTAGCTAGAGTGTGTTGGCTTTCGCCACCCCCATAGGTTGGTTCCCTGTGCCTCTGAATGCAGAGCCATTAGTTCCCTTTGCCTCTGTCCAGCAGAGCCACTACAGTGATCCCCGGGGTACATGTCTGTCTCCCATCCACACGTCAAGTTTTCCCTTGAAAAGTGCTACTGAGGGGCCCTGCCTGATGTATATTGGAATCATGTTCCAAAGCATGGGGAGTATCCGGGTCATGAATCTATCTGTCCAGCATGTCCTACTCATCGTTGTGGTTAGGTGTATATCCATAGAGCATGTGGCTCTCAGGGGCCTCTGTTTAGGTGGAGCATATCCAGCAATACAGGGTTTGACATGGGCCGTGTATGTCAAGCAGAGATCAACTGTGAGTATGTGGTATGCAATGGAATACAGCTGGAGTTTCTTAGGTTGGGCTGCATAGGTCATCTGTTTGAGGTCAGTAATCCTCTTGGTGTGGTACTGGTGTGGTCTTCCAAGCTGTTGCTGTTGTTTTGTAAGGTATATCCCAAATGGGGTGTTGTATCCTTTAATGGGTCTAATATGTCATGAGTAGAGTCACAATGGCCTCCTTTGATCTGGATGCGAACCCATTAGAGATTAGGGGGGCCATGTAGAAGGATATTCTAACCACCTTGTCATTATGGGTATCGAAGGAGAGATTGCTATCTACTGGTGTTCCCGGATCCCTTATTACCTTTTCTGTATGTAGGTGACTAGCACCTATGTGGTAGTCTGCAGGTAATTAGTTATATCCAAAGAGAATGACTATGCACTTTTAGGCATTCAGCTTGATGCCATGATATTAACATTAGGCATCTGTCTCAGTGCGACCCTTCCAGAGGGTGTCTGTAACAGCTGGGGAAACAATTATATCCCCTAGTTTGCAGTCGTCTGCAAACCTTTTCAGCCAAAGCCCTCCTGTCCTTGTCTGTATGTCAGAGAAGTATATACCGAACATGAAGGGTCCTAAGACTGAGCCCTGGTGGATGCCACTTGTAACTGGTATACAGTCGGACCTAGGGTATGCAACTCCCACTGTGTGGGTTCTGTCCGTGAGCCACTTTGCATGACGTAGGGGTTAATGTTCAGGCGAATGGGTATGTTGATAATACCAGAAGGAGGAATGGTGTTGAAAGCCTATGAGAGATCTAGGTAGGCTATGTGGACCTCCTTACCCTCATCTAATGCCTTGGTAACTGTCTCTAAGAAGTCCGCCAGGTTTAGGAGGCATGATCTGCCCTTAACAATGCCAAACAGGGAGGGGTCAAAGGTTTGGAGGTACCCACTGTCTCTGTGACGGAGAACCATGATGTGCACCATAGCCTTGCAGACCAGGCTAGTCAGGCCTATAGGGAAATAGGTTCCGTGGTCCATTGTGGCGCCACCTTTGTGGAGTGGGATAACTTTTTCTGTGTGCCATTCAGGGGGCACTATGCCTGATGTGAGGCTATTACTTGAACATGGTTTGTAGGTGGGGAGACAGTACGTTCTGAAGTTCATGTAAAATGCAGCCTGGGATGTTGTCCGGTCCCATGGATGCTGTGATATTGCCTTTAGAGTGTGCAGCTTTGAGAGGGAGGGGGAAAAGGTAGCACTGAACCTATCTGCCAGGATGTTGCCAATATCAGTTGTTTTTGTAATGTTCATGCCTTTGTGCTGTAACTCAGAGGAGATCTGGTTGTTGACATAGAGATATGTGACATAGCTATAGAATGCTTTGTGGTTGTTGTTGGTATTAGTGGCGTTTTAGTTTTTGTAGCTAGCTTTAGAGGATCTTATAAGGGATCTCATCTTCTTACTGAGGCTGGCCAGGGAGCTCCTCCACACATGGGATTGTACCCTCATTTTCAACAGTGTCCTCCTCCTGTAGTGCAGTTTGCTTATGGCAGGGGACCACCAGATTGGTTTCCTTAATTAGGAGTATAGCGTCCTGGTTCTGTTTGGGATAGCACAAGCCATGCACTCGTGTAAGTGCGTATAGAGTGCATTTGTGTAGGATTCAGCAGTTGTAACAGTACTGTCCATCTGCATGGGTATCATGACTTTCACCATGTCTGTCTTAAGAAGCATGTAGTTGGCTTTGTAGACATATTATATTGTGGTTCCCTTAATGGGGGGTGGGGGCGGGATGTGGATATCAATGGTGTTCAGCTCATGGTCTGATTGGACCAACAAGGAGTTGGCTTCACATGTGGAGCACCAGTCACTCATGTTGGTAATGCCTAGGTCTAGGATATTGTTGCCCCTGGTGGGTGTGTGGAAATGTTGAGTCAGGGCATTGGTGTTTATGAATTCCAGAAAGCGTTTGAGCTAATGTGTTGGTACATGAGTAGTTTTCCCAGTTAATGGTGGGGTAGCTTCAGTGAGACTATGTGATGAGTGTGGTGTGGTGCGAATGTTTACCTTCTCCACATGACAGTCAGGGTCAGGCTTGGTTGGAGAGACCTTTACCTCCAGTTTGGCTAGATGAGTGCTTCTCTCACAGGTTGTAGTGTTGGGTGGTAGGCAGAGAGGCTTGTCTGTGTACATGAGGCAATGTGTGCATTGGCTCAAGATGTCCAGATTCATCAGATAGACAGGTGAGAACACTGGCAGTTGACTCTTGGACATGCCTGAATATAGAACTACTTTCACCTAGATAAGTGAGGAAAGTGAGTACAGGAGCTAATTTACTCTAAGCAAGTGAGATAAGTATGTACAAAACCTGTTCACCCTTACCTCTAGGTAATGAGGAAGATTGAGTGCTATAGTAATTATTAGCTTACGTAGTGCTTACAAGTCCTGAACAAGTGCTTAGCATGAATAAGCAATCCAGATAGGGTCTTGGATAACATAAACACACGGCCCCCTCCCCCCAACAGGTACACAAGCATATATCCATGTACACCACAGGGCTCCTGTACCCACAACTATGCAGGTACAAGCTGCACTCAGGCTGCATGGGACCTGTCCACATCACAGGTTGTATCATACACATATGGCAAAACAAGGTGTTCTCCACGTACACATCATGCAAAACATAGCTCCATGTCAGGTTGTGTACACACTAAATGGTGAACACCAACAGATATCACAACCCACAAAGGGGGAGACACCACTGATAATGGGAAGTACTGCACTACTACCCTGCTGAGTCTGGTCTGGAAGGCCATGAACCTTGATCAATTAATTGATGTCAGCAGTACAGATGTAGATGACAATATGGTTGATGTCACACTGCATATCATAACCTTGCCAGGTCATAGAACATCATCACCCTTACTGTGTACCACCTATACTCGCTATACTAGCTGTACATTCCTATGTCACAGGAGTGTTTTGCAACAGGACTGCTGGCAGAACCAACACTACAGAAGGTGTCTGAATAACACATGCTCATCACACCAGTGGCAGCTACAGTATGTCAGGGTTAATGAATGTTATTCCCCCTCATTGTAGTCCATACCTCACAGACAAACAGAAGGCATCTGCCTACTGAAGTATGCGAATGACTATGACCTAGGAGCAATAGCTGACTCAGGAGTGTTGTGGACAACATACAGAAGGGGCTTTGTGGGTGAGGTGTGTGTGACATATGGCCACAATCTGACAGCTACATATTGTATTGTTACCCCTATGTTAATAACCCTGTACTCATGAACTACCACCTAGGCAGCGGTCAACATAAAGGATGCAGCTGGGCAGTTGTCTTTCCTGTGATAGCTACATCATCACACCTGTCAGGTAGCCATATGTGGCAACCCTAATAATGATAGGGTGCCATCCATGAATTTAGAGATCATTATCCAGCCATACAAAACACTCAAGTGACCCATATCAGATCACATATTTCCTTTAAGGGGTATTGGCCATGTGCAGATGGCCTACACCAGCCTTCCCATTCCCCATCTCCACTATGCAGCATGATGCATACCCTGAATAAATCCATGTCCAACCCAGTGATGTTCGACATGCTACACATACTCATCCTAATCTCGAACACATACTTCATGGACATCCACCTTCCACATGCTGGACAGATCCTTGTGCCATACACTTTACACAGTCCTGCCATACTCTGCATTCCTGTCCCTCAAAGCTGCACATCGCTCCCCTCTCAGACATGGTTTGATGACCGCATGGTAATGCATGGTAAATGTATCATTAACCCTGTGGATCAGTAATGTGGCACTGCACCACCTGGCTCCTCAGACCCGCCTGTCGGCTACTGCCAGGTAACCTTTCATCCTAGATTCATACATGGCCCATGGCATATAGTCCACTAGTTGACTTTGACTGTACATGCTATAGTTGACATCCATCCCTGCAAATACCATCTAGCTAGCCAGTGTCCCATGTGTATCACATGTGCAACACAGGTGATACATGGCAGGATGTTGAATTTCTGTACAGTGCCGTGTAGATGTATATGGCAGAACACATACATGTAAAACCTTATGTGAGCAAGTCTGCAGGGTCACAGGTCATGTCTGTTAAGGCAGTGTAAGTCCTTATATGTGACATTTACACAGCATCAAGGTCGACTGCATTAATGTGGACACATCCAGCCATGTGCTGACAGGTAGGTACACCAGTACAGGCAAACAGACATCCCCACATCAAGACAGCATCCACATGGAGTATGAGCAATGTAATCAGGTGACACACACATATATGGTGATAATATCCACTCAACATTGAGTGTTACATGTATGTGACACCAACACGTCAGTGTCATGTAGGTTTGCAAATACAACTATTTAAACTTACTAAATGCGATACAGATGTATGTTCAGCTGTAGCTCTGTATGTCTCTGTGAGCTACTATGAGCTGTCTCCATCATTATGTCTTCCAGGTATGCCGTGTGCAAGGCTACCCCCTTTTACCCGCTTGGAGGATGAGGCCCTCATCCCATACCTCCTCAATAATCACAATATCCTGTTCAGCCATGTGCCACAGGGTGCACAGCAGCGGGATACCCTGTGGATGGAACTTCGCGGGAGGGTTAATGATGTTGGTGGCCACAACCGCACATACCAGCAGGTGCGCAGACACTGTACAGACCTCATTAGATGGGCGAAACAGCGTGCGAATGCAATCGCCAAGGAACAAGGTGCAACATGTGGTGGACCACCAACCCAGCCCCCACTCACACGTACTAAGGAGTTACTGGCCAACCTGGGGACACCTGCAGAACCACATCCACAAGCCTTAGCTGATATTGTGGAGGTGGGTGTCGCTCAACCACTGAGCCTGGAGTTGCCTGTTAAGTCAGTACTGCACCTATAACAACTATATCCCCTATAGTTGCATGTGTCACTGTACAATATGTAATATAAACTCATATGCAAGGCATGTATACACACATGCTGCATACTATAGTATGCTACTCTGTGTATGCACACATGTGCATACACCATAGTATAGTCTAATGTACTGGTGTATGGTGTTATGCACATTGCACCCTATAGCCATTATACAGGGGTGGATTATGCTCATACTGCTGTGTTACTCCTATTTAGGTACCTCTGGCATTCCACTGCGACAGCAGCCCATTGCAGGGGAGAACGTTATTATTTATCAGGAATTATAATGTACAAATCTATCTGCCATGTGGCCATTTACAACATGTACACATAATGTATGGTTCTGTCACAATATGCAGGTCAGACCTGCAATGCATCACAATGACTACCCATGTGCAACACTTGCAAACTATGTGAATCATCTCACCGACATGAATCCTCACAAACTGTCACTGTCAGATGTGTGGACAGCTGTGCATACAATGGTGGAGGTGCTGTTCACTTTAGGGACGTACTACAGATCAGATCTACACATGTGGTGAATACAAACAGTACTACACAGTGGGCTGGAGTATGGCCAGCACACAGGATTCACTGGTGTGGATCATAGCCCTGCTATGAATGTCACACAATGTGATATGCTATCTTGACATGTCCATGACACCTAGTGGCCTGGCTGCAACACTGCCTACCTAACCTGAAAACATATCCCACATACCACCCTTTATCTGCATAACCCTGTTGTCAGTGGAGCATATATGTCATATGGGACAACACAGACATGTGAAATAGATGCCCGTCACAATAACTTGGACAACACATGTACACACATGGCCATGGAGGATGGTCAGAGACATGGAGCAACACACACAGTAGGCGTGTTGTGCTTGTGTGTACACCCTGTAGTACAATGGCTACACATGGTTCAACTATGGCCTTTGTATAATGGTCATATTGTAGATGTGGAGCACTAGACATCCTACAGGCCTGTGCATATCTTGTGTAGGCATAACGTCAATCCACCACATAAGATGTGTTGAACATCTTGAGGGTGTCGCAACATGACAGCAGTCACCTGTACAGTATCCACATCAGCCCACAGATTCATTCCCCTTGCTGGTGTTGGACATCAATGTCATACTTGCTCCTTGTGTGTGTGTGTGTGTGTGTGTGTGTGTGTGTGTGTGTGTGTGTGTGTGTGTGGTACACAGCTGTCATGTGGGACATGGTGTACCGATGTGTTTACCATGTCTGGCCATAGTTGCCAGGCAGCACCAATATGGTTGCAGATGTGTAGGGGTGTCATCCGTATACCCATCAGTGACCTGTGACACAACCTGCACATCATGGTTTAGTGTGTATACACCTCAGTGACATGGGTCACATTCCATAGTATATATGTATTGTATCTGAACACAGTCATGGCTATGAACCCTGTCTGTAACTCACACTGTATAGCACTAGACACACCTCATGATTCCCTGCAATAGCCATGCACATCAACTAAATGTGCAGTATATCTGTAGGGCGGACAGGCAACACTGTATTGGGACACCATTGCCCCACTGTATATTTGACAGGACACCATTGTGTTAAACATGTATTCATGTCATTGCACATGTCAGCAGATCACATGTCATACTACATGTGATTGTCAAGGTCATATGCCACACATCAGGCAGGTGTACTGTTAACCTGTGCTGGTCTACATGGTGTAACACAGGGATGTATGCTAACTACTACTATGACTGTGTAATTTGCATGCCGTCTGCTATGACAAATGCATGCTGTTGTGTGCAACTCAGGGATGTATGATAACTACCACTATTATTGTCTGCGCTGAATGCCGTCTGCCGTATCACATGCATGTGGCATGCCTTCTGTCATATCACATGCGTGTGTGTCTGAGTGTGTGTCTGTTGTATAGATTGTAATGTACAATTCTTGTCTGCCCTCACAGGTGATGTAGGTGCATTGCCCTCCTGCGGTACATCTGATGTTAGTGTCCCCACAGACTCTAGCAGTGATGATGAATGTATAATTGAGTCACAGGCAGAGCTGTCAGGGGCTGAAACTGTGCCATTGGTTGCCATTCCATCTATATCCCCCTCATCCCCGCACACAGATCCCATACCTGCACATACCCGATCACCAGTGGCCATAGAGGAAAGACAGTTGGCACGTGGTAGCTTGGAACAGGAAAGTGTGGGGGCTATGGAAGGTGTGCCTGCACACCATGGTGTCAGCCAAATGAGTGGTGGTGACCCACACAGGCACGTGGCCAGTGCTGCTCGTAGGAGGACCTCTGGCCAACATGCTCCTGCACGACAGAGAGCAGCAGCTGGTGTCACCAGATGCATGTTTCAGGCTGTAATGGAGGTACAGGCACATGCTAAATGGCACAACAGAGAAGCACAGAGGCTACAAAGGGCTGCTGTCCATTCTTTAAACAACAACATCCAGGCAATGGTAAATGCTCAACAGCAGATTGCTGAAGCTTTGGATAGAAGGTTGGGTGACATGGTTGGAGTCCTTGACCATGGCATGACAATCTGCGAGAGTGAGCTGTCTGTGTTGGAACATCTGGTAAGAGTGAGGCATCGGGCACGTGGACACAGGCCTGCTACATCACCTGTGTCAGGTCTACGTATATGAGCTACATCACATGTCTGCTCCCGTAGTGGCGGTAGCTGCAGCAGTGCTTCTGGTGCTATGCTGTCCACATCACAACACAGCAGGCTACATGCACGTGGCCTGGGATGGTCCCAACAGTGACATGGTTCCAGGGGACAAGTGAAATCAGACAGTACCCAATCTGCACCTCTGTCTGGTAGTGCCCGTGCAACCCGTGGCAGGCACAGGTCACGTGTCAGTGGCCAGACACCGTGAACTGTAAAACCTTGCCTGTACAGTCTGCAGCTGTCAATAATACCCCTGTGTAGGCCAGACACATGGCAGAATTGTGTGCATACATACACTCACACACTGGAAACATATGTAGGGCACCACAACACAAACATGCATAACATCCACACATGCCGAATTAGATCAAAGGCCCAAACACACACACATGATGTCATCCAATGGTACAGCCTAAGCCTCTGGCAAACATTAACACCCTGTGCATATGATGATGCCTGTGCTGCATCCCTGACATCCACACCATCATTGCAGGGACATGCTCATATGGTCTGATGCACAGGGTGAACAGACTAGGAAGATAAGTGTAGTTTACAATTATTGAGCACTGTTGACAGGCAGCAGATATACCATGTAGTACAGGTGTACAATACTGTTAACAGTATGTGTCTTGTGTAACAACAGTGCAGCCTAGGCCTCTGGCAAACATTAACACCCTGTGCATATGATGATGCCTGTGCCGCATCCCTGACATCCACACTATCGGTGCAGGGACATGCTCATATGGTCTGATGCACAGGGTGAACAGACTAGGAAGATAAGTGTAGTTTACAATTGTTGAGGACTGTTGACAGGCAGCAGATATACCATGTAGTACAGGTGTACAATACTGTTAACAGTATGTGTCTTGTGTAATAACAGTAACTGCATGTTGGTCATGATGCTCTGCTGTCCTCCTTCAGGTCTAATTGCACGTGCTGATGGATGTCAATGTTTGCAGTTAGTGTCCCATATGTCAATGTGGACTACTCACAGGTATGTATGAATATACCAGCATGCACCATGTAGCTGCCACATACCAGTGAGAATGTCCCATGTTACAAACACGTCTACCGATCCAAGAGCATGATAGCTGTGTATTAAGCTACTGTAGCCACAGACGTGACATCAATAAAGTGTGACATCACAGGTAAAGTTACATGGAGTGGTGAGGTAAGAGAGTGGTCTAGCTTATTATAAGGGTAGAGGCCAGTGGGAATTGTGATACCTCATTAGGAATCAGTAATACACATTCCCATGACAGGATGCCAACACACAACTGCACCCACACACTCAGGTATTGACACACACGTATTCAGCGACACAGTAACACACCCACACACTCATGGATTCACCGACACAGTAACACACACTCGCACACAGTTGCTATTGGTGAGGTGAGGACCCCTGCCTATGTGCAAATCATCATTACAGTACTGTGCAGCTACATGACATGCCACAGAGAATACACATGTACAGGTAGTCAGTATTGCCTAAAAAGTACAGTTTTGTACCTACCATAAATGTAGATGTTCGAAGATTCACATTGCTGCAGTCATAACTTATGGGTAGTCCGCTGTCCTCGGTCGGCCCGAATACCAAAGTATTAGGCTGACGTCGGTCATGAACGCTCAGATCTGACGTCAGAGCGTCAAGGTATTAAAGCGCATGACCGACGTCATTTCCTCAGTCTTTTCTTGCCCCAGATGTCAGAAGGCCCTAAAAATAAAGGCCACAGCCAAAAATAGAATAACTCCCTAAAACCATGTACAAAAAACAGCTACAACCCAAATCATACCACCACCGCAAACTACAGAGGGGAAGGAGGGTAAATTGGACTGCAGCAATGTGGATCTTCGAACATCTACATTTATGGTAGGTACAAAACTGTACTATGTTCTTCATCTCACATTGCTGCAGTCATAACTTATGGGTAGAATCCCAAAGCAGAGGTAAAGGGAGGCTGGCAAAATCATAAAGCATCGGGGACTGCCAAAATGCCCTGCAAGATTGCAGTGGCAAATCCAGCCCTAGATTTGGAATAAAGAGGAAGATGGTAATGTTTAGAAAAAGTGTGCACTGAACTCCAAGTAGCTGCTTCCAAAATATCTTTAGTAGCTACCCCTTAAAAAGCAGTAGAAGTGGCAGTAGCCCTAGTGGAGTGAGGCCTGATTCCAGCTGGAATCTCCTTACCATGGTGAGAATAACAAAAAGCAATACAAAAGCCAATCCACTTAGAAATAGTTTGTTTTGAAACAGGTTTCCCCTGAGAACCCAAAGCAAAGGAAACAAACAACTGCTGAGACTGTCTGAACCCTTTAGTCTTGCTCAAATAATAACGCAACTGCCTGTGAATATCCAAAGTGTGCAAAATTTTCTCCCTTTTATTTTGGGGATCTGCATAAAAAGTAGGCAAATGAATAGATTGGTTCAAGGCCACATTTGAAACCACTTTAGGCATGAAAGTAGGGTTAGTACGCAGAGATACCCTGTCCTTATGAAAAATTAGGAATGGTTCAACTGCCATTAGAGCCTGTAATTCAGAAACCCTTCTAGCAGACATAATGGCCAACAAAAAAGCAGTCTTCCAAGACAAAAACTTTAACTCAGCTGTAGCTGCAGGTTCAAAAGGAGGTAAAGTAAGTTTTTCCAACACAAAATTGAGATCCCAAGCAGGAGTAGGAGCTCTACGCTGGGTCTTATGTTCTTTGCCCCCCCTAAGGAATTGCTTAAACAAAGGATGAGAGAATAATGGTGGATCACAGTCATAGTGAGCAGAAATGGCTGCAGCATGAACTTTTATAGAGGAGAAAGACAAACCCTTGTCCAATAATTCTGTAAGATATTGAAGAGAAACACTCAAATCAGGCCTGGAAACATCAAAGCTCTTTGCTTTGCTCCAAATAAAAAAATCTCAATTTATCAGCATAAACTTTCCTTGTACTAGGCCTCCTGGCCTCCAAAATAACATTCAAAACTTGTTGAGGAAGCTGCGACCCTCCAGGTTCTAGAACAGAATATGCCAGGCTGTTAGATGCAGGGACTGAATCCTGACATTGAGAAAACGATTGCCCTCCTGAGTCAAAAGGTGTGGAATCAAAGGCAAAGGGTAAGGAGGTTCCCGTACTAAACTCCTCAGCAGAGGGTACCAGTGCTGTCGAGGCCAGTCTGGAGCTATTAGAATCATGGAGGGCTTGTCTTGTCTGACCTTCAAGAGAACCTTTGGAAGAAGAGGCAGAGGCGGAAAGGCATAGACGTGAAGAGTGCTCCAACTGAATGATAGAGCATCCACTTTCCAAGCTGTGGGATGAAACATCTTTGTGCAAAACTTTGGCACCTGGAAATTTAGTGGAGAAGCGAACAGATCTATGTCTGGAGTCCCCCATGTCATTGTCAACTGTCGAAATACACGAGGATCCAATTTCCACTTGTGGGGATCCACTATCCGTCTGCTCAAAACATCTGCTAAGGAGTTCTGTGCTCCTGGCAGAAACCTTGCTTGAAGAGTGAGTTGCAAACTGAGAGCAGTCTCCCACAAAATCATAGCTTGCCTGCAAAGAGGGTACGAATGGGTTCCCCCTTGCTTGTTGATGTACCACATGACAGTTGTGTTGTCTGTTTGAATCAACACCTGCCCTGGGAGAAGTAAATCCTTGAAAGCCATCAATGCAAACTGGACTGCTAACATTTCCTTCAAGTTGATATGTAAATGTTGAAGTCTGGCAGGCCACGTGTCTTGAACCCATTTTCCATTGAGATATGCTCCCCAGGCCTTGTCCGAGGCATCCGTCGTTAAAATCTGACTCGCCTCTGGTCGGGTCACAGAGAGTCCCTTGTTTAGGTGACATTCCTGAGCCCACCACAAAAATTCCTTTTGAATGCAAGGTATTATCTGAATGACAGTGTCCAGATCTTGACAGTGTTGTGTCCATACATTTTTGAGATACCATTGTAGCTTCCTCATATGCAGTTTGGCATTGGGAAGCACCAGAATACAAGATGCCATGAACCCCAAGGCTTGAAGGACTGTCCTTGCAGTCAGCCTGGACCGTGAGAGACAATTGATGGAAGTAAAGTGTAAGATTCTTTTGCTTGTCCGGGGTCAAAAAGGCCATCTGGGAAGCTGTATTCAGTCTCACACCCAGAAAGCACATTTCCTGAGAGGGTACTAGACTGGACTTTGTTTCGTTCACAGAATACCCTAGGCACCTTAACACTGTCATAACATACTGCAGATGGTGAAGAAGCTCGTGCTTGTCTTGAGCAAGAATCAGGCAATCGTCCAAGTAAGGATAAATTTGTATTCCTCTTAATCTGAAGAAGGCTATCACTGGAGCCAGAACTTTTGTGAATACCCTGGGCACAGTAGATAAGCCAAAGGGCAATGCAGAGAACTGATAATGTAAAGTCCCAGCCCGAAAATGCAGGAATCTCCTGCAACTGAGCCTGATAGGAACATGAAGATAAGCCTCTTTGAGATCCAGAGTTACCATCCAGTGATCTTTGCCCAACAGAGGCAGAAGTTGTTGCAACGTCAACATTTTGAATTTTGGAATGTCCAGATATGTGTTGAGGATAGATAAATCCAAGATTGGCCTCCAAGTGTTTCCTTTCTTTGGTACAAGAAATAGGCGAGAGTAAAATCCGAGGCCCACTTCTGACAGAGGAACCTGCTGTATAGCCCCCATTTGAAGAAGTAAAGAAATCTGCTTGTGAGCCTCTAACCTTTGCTGAGGAGGAACGTCTGGCATGCCTTTGAAAGGAGGCAATGTGTGGAAATAAAACTTGCAGCCTTGGTCTATAATGTCCAACACCCATTTGTCCTGGGTGACTAGAAACCAATTTTGCTTGAAGAGTGCCAACTTTCCTCCCAAAGGAGCTGCCAGACAGGAAGGATCTGGCAGCTGAAGATGCAGGTCATTGGGCCTGTTTACGAAAGGACTGGCCCTTGCCCCTCACCTGTAGATTGTGCTGGTGAACTCCACGGCCTAGGCCTGAAAGAACTCTGAGCTCTGCCCCTACCACGTCTAGATCTACCCCTAGACTGTGAATCAGAAGAAGGGTAAGACCAACCCTTAGCAGGCCAGTTCCTGCTAAACTTAGGGGGCTGCACCTGCAAAAATCTTTAACAGTCTGCATAGACTTAGCCTTGTCTTCCATTTTTTCAAGACAGACTCCACAGGAGAACCAAACAAAACTTCAGACTGCAAAGGAGCATCTAAAATCCTAGCTTTAACATGCTCTGACAAATTCTGATCCTTAAGCCAGGCGTGCCTGCGAATAACTGAACCAGTGGCAGCCACCCTGGAGGAAGCCTGCAAAGCATCAAAACCACACTGCAAAGCATGCTTACCCACCTGATCAGAGGCATGTACCAAATCCTGTAATTCCTTACACTCTATGCCCTCTGCCAAAGCATCCATTTTAGATTTTAACTGAGTAAGGAGAAAATTCTGGTACTTCAACATATGAAACTGGCAATTCAAAGCCCTCATTGCTAAAGTGGAAGAGGTATACACTTTCTTACCCCACCTTTCCAAAGCTCTAGCCTCCTTATCCAAAGGAACTGGATTCTTTACAACAGAGGCCCTGACACCCTTAGGTCCCTGGCTAATAGTTTCTGGATCGGCCCTAGGGCTTTTATACAGATATTTATGCGCCTCAGGCACTCTGTAATACCTATCTGGCTTAACTGGCGCAGGAGGCAAAGAGTCTGGATTAAGGGAAGCCTCAGAGAAAACGTCTTGAACAATATCCAAAACAGGAGGAATAGCCAAGGGCCTATGCTGTGGTAAAAACAAAAATTCCCTAAGCCTCTTCCTGGAATCTGAGAAATCCTGACCTTCCCATTTAAAATGCTCCCTCATGGAATGCAGGGTTTCTGAAAAAGAAAAATCCTCTGGAGGAGAAGCAGAAGGAGTGGAATCCTCTGCGTCTGAATCAGAATAAGGAGGATAATCCTGAATGTCTTCAGCCGAAGACTCTGAGTAATCTGAAGCCTGCTCCAAACTTTCCATTTCTGGCTCCACCCTAGGCCTCTTATCAGGAGGGGGCATAGAACCCCTGATTAAAGTAATTAAATCTTCTGCCATTTTAAGCATATGTTTTTTAGGCACAGAACCTGCAGAGCTAGGACTGACACCTGTGGAAGGCAAACCAGGCCTGCCTTTGGAGGGCACCTTAGAGACAGAAGGAGAAGGCCTAACCACCTTAGGCAAAGAAGGGAGAACAGTAATCTGAGAGGCCCCCTCAGCTTGACCTGACTCCTGAGAGGCCAAATCTTGCAAAACCAACGTCTCCCCCTGAGACTCATTTGAAACTTCGGCCGGATCAACCAAATCCACCGTAGTGTCCAAGGAACCGGCGTCCGGAACAGACGAGTCATCCTGTTTGGACTTTAAAGATTTATCTTTGTGCTTCTTCGCGGTAGCGGGCGTCGGAGGATCCGACGGCATATTGTAATTACACCGCTTACCGAAGACAAGCCTAGCACAATCTATCCTACGCTTAATGGTGCGCTTATTAAATCTAGCACAAAAGCGACACCCTACTACGTCGTGCTCCGGTCCCAAACAAGAAATACAAAGAGAGTGGTAATCCCTATGCGGTATCTGTTTCCCACAAGAAATACAATTATTCACTTTTTCTGACATCCGGAAGTAACTGAGGCAAGAAAAAACAAAAATATTCCCAACGGGTACTTAGCCCAACTTGGTTTGGTCTGAAACTCAGAATCTGAAATTTCAGAACGCCGGCACTTGCAAACGCTGCTTCTGCTTCGGACCATGCGGCAAAAAAGACTGAGGAAATGACGTCGGTCATGTGCTTTAATACCTTGACGCTCTGACGTCAGATCTGAGCGCCCATGACCGACGTCAGCCTAATACTTTGGTATTCGGGCCGACCGAGGACAGTGGACTACCCATAAGTTATGACTGCAGCAATGTGAGATGAAGAACATTCAGGGACATCAACACGGATAGTAGAATGCATCACCTGGATGGTGGGAGGGATCTTAGTTCAGTATGGTAGCATACATCCTCACCCCAGGGACCAGTCAGCCCTACATACACACACTGTGGCATTCAGTAATTAATACACCTATGTCATGCAAATACAGATACCTCACATGTGTGAAATGCATGCCCCTGCCTATGTCCTGCTTTCTACACTGCAGTCTGTACAGATGTGTACACTAGTGTACAGGAGAGTGAGTAACAATTGAGATGTATTCCCCACAATACATGACATATATGGACACACACGCAACCACACATGCCAGTACTGTGAATCTCAGACCTGCCTAGCTCATGTTATGTATGTCAGACTTACAGCAGTACTGCACACGTTACAAACTGTACTGATGCTTCCGGTGGCAACAGTGCTGATATATGCACTAGGGACGTCATAACTATTAACAGGTGTCAAGTGATTTACCTTTGCGGTCACCCTGACCGCTGTCTATGTTGTGTGTTATGTCCTTCAATTAACAAAACCATTGCTTACCGGTTACAAAGAGTATTGTAGGACCACTTGTGACATACCTGTGAGCTGTCCACAACAAACATCCATCTGCAAAGATGCCCCACCACTTAGTTAGTTACACACATCTGTCCATACCTGAGGTACATCTTTCTGTATATTCAGCATATCACCATATACAGTTGGCAATGTTGAGGCTGCATTGCAACTGCATTATGTACTAGGATGCACGTCACCTGCATACATCAGCAACTGCACACGCATGTTATCTGAATGCACAACACTATGTGTACAGGTGTGTAGGTCCTACAATCCTGACATATGGGCATGTTTGTACGCATTGCAGTTGGTGGATATGTGTAATGAAATACATGGCACATGGACTGTTGTATGATATGATGGGTGACCAGTACAGAGGGGATGTTACCTCTGTCAACATTGATATCACACCTTATGTACTGTTAGCATTCAGTAGCCATGGACCTACATTCCATGTGCATGTGTGTAATGGCTGTAGCCACCTGTTTGCACAAAGGAAAACAACAGCTATGCTATTTACAGGTATGTTTTGTCTGTGTGTGTGGCATGTACATACCCAGGGCAGGTACATGTATGCCATATCCATACATGAGGGTGTGTACTGGTGTACAGCAACAGTCATCTGCTAATGGTGGAAAGTACCAAGGGCCCCTGGTATGTGTACAGCTGACCTGGTCACAGACAGTGGTATCATTGCATTGCATAACACATGATGCAACTGTGTCAGTACATGTGTACAGAACACAGGTCAAGGGTCACATGGTGGTGTACTCTTCTATGTCATACATGTATGGATGCATGTTGGTGGTCCGAGGGCATGATGGTGTCTGAGGTTTACATCCTAGAATGCATCATGTGACACTGTGTCCTGCACATGACTCATCTGTGATGCCTTTCATGGGGGGGATCGGTCAGTACATGTGAGTGGCCTTTATGTATGTGAGTATACCACCTGGAGAGGTCCATACCTGTGTTATGGCCCACATGTCTGGTTCTGAGGTATATGGTGGTAGTGCTAGGTTCTGAGGTATACGGTGGTAGTGCTATTGTGCACTACAGAGCCATCAGCCAGGTGTTCCTCACTGCACAGATGTCAGTACTCCCCATTGTTGGATCTACAGTGACCAGCTGTGAATATGGACGCTACACATCTAGCACTGGTTAGCATAAGAAAACAATGCAGTTGTCCTGTAGGTGTAT
Source organism: Protopterus annectens (assembly GCF_019279795.1). Classification (NCBI taxonomy): domain Eukaryota; kingdom Metazoa; phylum Chordata; order Ceratodontiformes; family Protopteridae; genus Protopterus; species Protopterus annectens. The sequence continues at coordinate 731,485,507 of NC_056730.1, forward strand.
GGGAGTTAACCTGTGTTTAGGACATTTGCCTTGGAATGGCACTGTGTGGGCGGATGAGACTTGGGTAATATCCCCACTCCCTTGAATCATGGATGCATGTGATATGTGGCAAAGGCCTGCCTACTGTCAGTCATGTCATCCCAGAATGACAGCAGATGTTGTGTAAAAGACCGGTGTCAAATATATGTAGAGCAGCGTTCTTGCTAACAACGACAACTACTAACATCAGAGCCTATTACAATGTGTTCTTGACGTCTACCTGTAGTAGCATGGCCACTGTGGCCTTCTGTGTTTCACATCAGAGTGCATCCCAGTCAGCCCTGTGCTACTAGGAGTATGAGCATGCACAGTATATCCTTGTGTAGATGGACACACAGTAGTGCATTCCGACCAGCCCTGTGCTACTAAGTGTGTGAGCATGCATCAGAGTGCATCCCAGTCAGCCCTTTGCTACTAGGAGTATGAGTATGCCCAGTATATCCTTGTGTAGATGGGCACATAGTAGTGCATTCTGACCAGCCCTGTGCTACTAAGTGTGTGAGCATGCCCCCTGTGCTACTAAGTGTATGAGCATGCCCAGTATATCCTTGTGTAGATGGACACGCAGTGCATTACGAACAGCCCTGTGCTACTAGGTGTGTGAGCATGCCCAGTGACACCTTGTGTTAGTTATGTGCCTCTGTGTATGGGCATGGCCATTGTAACCCTGTGTAGTGGTAGTTGTCATCCATTCCAAAGATGGACATACTCCAGGTTCACATTTATGTACATCTTAACTGCCAGCTACCCTGTTGATGTCCGCATTCCCAGAAGGTCATAATGACAGCCTTGACAAGTGTAGTCTGTGTGGCACGATTTGTAAGTATGTAGTATTGTAATAGTAATCTGTAAATAGGCAGGTGTTCTGTTCCCACCACTGGCGTGTGTGTATGTCTGTCCCCATTTGCCAGTGGACTGTAAATTGTTTTTAGACTGCCCACACTCCATACATTTCTTATACCCACCGTTAGCAAGGCCGATGATGTCACCCATCTACAAATACACCTCTGGGAGTGCTGTGTCACAGTAATCTCGGTAGGGCGTTCTGTAACTGCGTAATGCTGTAGTGTAATAAAGTAGTTAGGTCGGTGTTCTAGTCCCACACTTGCCATGTGTGTGAGTGTATATGTGTGTGTGTGTGTGTGTGTGTGTGTGTGTGTGTGTGTGTCCCCGTTTGCCTGTGGATTGAGTAATGCTTTTATACTGCTCACACTCCATACATTTCTTATACCCACCGTTAGCAATGCTGATGATGTCACCCATCTACAAATACACCGCTGGGAGTGCTGTGTCCCAGTAATCTCGGCAGCACATTCTGTAACTGCGTAATGCTGTAGTGTAATAAAGCAGTTAAGTCGGTGTTCTAGTCCCACACTTGCGTGTGTGTGTGTGTGTGTGTGTCCGTTTGCCTGAGGACTGAGTAATGCTTTTATACTGTTCACACTCCATACATTTCTTATACCCACCGTTAGCAAGGCCGATGATGTCACCCATCTACAAATGCACCTCTGGGAGTGCTGTGTCCCAGTAATCTCGGTAGCGCATTCTGTAACTGTGTATTGCTGTAGTGTAGTAAAGTAGTTAGGTCAGTGTTCTAATCTCAGACATGCCAAGTGTGTGTGTGTGTGTGTGTGTGTGTGTGTGTGTGTGTGTGTGTGTGTGTGCCTGCGTGAGACAAGTACAGTGCTTTGTAGTATTCACTGTAGAGCGTGCCCTAACCGCATGTTGCTGCAGTGTGATATGGTAGGGGTTTGTATATATGACATGGCAAGTGTGTGTTTGTCTGTCAGAGCCTGTGTAGAGATGGCCGTGATTATCTTACATTTGGACATGTTTGGGAGTGGGTTTTGTAGTTTTCCTATATAGTATCCGTCTTATGACACATTGGCCACCTCACAAGGAGTACAGCTGTCAGTCAGCACCGGCACTGTGTTGGCAAGCCATACCCATACATCTGGCAAAAGACCGGGTGAACTAAGTATGCAGCCCTACTAGTACCCGGTATATGTCCTGCACCCATGTGCCATGCACATACAACCTTACCTAGGATATCCCACTATGTTGCTAGTAACATGCACATTGAGGACAGATAGTAAGCATGGTGTGACTGCAGTGGCCTGCAGAGGACATGGCACCCTGTACAGCAGTACAATAGGCACATATATGCGGACATTGTGCCTTCACTATGTTCCACACTGAATGCCTGCAACATATGTGGTGCCATCAAATGTGATCCACTAAGGTCAGACAATGCTGTACACATGTGCCCTGTATGGACCTATGCCACTGACACCACGGAATACCTGTATCATACTATCCATGCAGGTGCAGGGCCGACCTGCTCACTATAAGCAGGTTTCGCCACACCAAGCCAGTATTGGCATATCGGGGTATAACAGGCTGTGTACACTACATGTGTCTGCCAAACCAGGTACACCTGTACATGTCACTGTACAGTATTATAGGACATGCACATCCTAGGCAATGTCCATGTGAGGGACTATCAAACACAGACATGGCATGCATTGCAAAGCTATGGAGCTACACACTGGTAACCAAGATGTCAGGCCAAATAATGCAGTACCCATTAGTGTGGGACATTGCAGACACTACACCCCTGCACTGCACACGACTGTCGAGTGATGTGATGGCAAGGATTACCCCTCACCCAGCCTTGTACAGCCATCTTGCACAGTCAAACACTACACACCCATGGAGCAATGCATACCTGCATGCCAGTACTGGTACCCTGGGCCTGCATGTGGGTTGTGATGCTCCCAACCACAGTAACTCCCAGTATAAACCTTGTTGGCATACCAACAGTTGTCAAGCACTTTCACATGCCCTAGCCCACAGAACCTCCAGATATCCCCTGTGGTGCATGTGGTCCTGTGCATTACTGTGGTGTGGCAAACTAAGAAGTTACATTGTGTATTTGTGGCCCTGGCAAAGGTGTCAATGCATGTCCATTAGAGAGTGTGGTTGTAGTGACAATGGCATCCATTCACATGGACTGACATGTGTGCTACACCTAATGTTATGTCTACTATATCTATTGCAGATGGCACTCACTCACCTACACACATGTCCTTACAGCACAGCAGCATGTCGCCTTTATGGCACATGTAGTAACGCCATGCACATGTAATAGCAATGAGTAGTCAGGGGTTTGCCCCTGTACTATTTGGCGTGTGGCAGATGATGCTTATGGTTAAGTCTCCAAGCCCTTCCCTGGTGTACATTACCTGTCCCGCCCACACACTCTCTGGTGAAAGCACTATATAATACCAACATTGCTCTTGATTCCCTTCATATCCCTTGTGTATGCTTTATTGTTACAACGTCCATTCTTTATATATGTATTTTTTTTCATGTATGTAGATATATATCTATACACACATCATACCTCTCAACCTGGAAACATCAAAAAAATCAAAGGCCCATGAAAAAAAAAAAATAGGGTCTGCTGCTGAATGATTAACATCTAATTTGCATATCCTAAATTGCCACCCCACCCAGTGGAATTGCCACCCATACAAAACTCGCAAATTGGAGAGAAGAGACACAAAAAAAAATTACCAGAGAGACCACCTGCCAAAATACATGGCCCAGAGTCGTCCTGTGGCCATTTTAACACTTATTTACCATTTACATTTTTGCTACTATACTGTACATGCTTTACTGCTACAATGATCACTCATCATCTTTACTTCATACAACAATCATCTATCTCACAAATTAAATAGGCATGACAATGAAAACTTCATTGACATTAACACACATATCCCACACATCATACAAGCGCACCAACCGCCAAAGAAATGCGTAGATGGTGTTTATTACAACTTTGTTGTTGTTTTTAACTTTTAAAATAGCAGTCAAGGAAATATGTTTAGGAATTGTTTATTAAGAGGGTTTGTTTAGTGTATTTATGAGTTGAGTTGACAATTTAATGGCAAGGCAATTTGTTTTGTTGAAAGACAATCATAGCACACAGCACACAGATTTCAGCACCATTATCATTTAACTCAAAGAAATTTTAAAATGTTGTATATCTTTTTGTGAAAAATCATTAAATGTCAATTGCACCTTATGAGAAAGCAGTCATGTCATCTTGGTCAGTTACCATGTATATTGTGTCATGTTTGTTGTGTGGCCACTGATTTAACAGACACACTGCAGAGATGACTGTGTGTTTGTGTGTGTGTACCTATGGTATTGTTTGTGGTTACCCCCCCTTGTTCCTTTACTTTCCTAGACATTTTAATTCACTTTACTCAGAAATGGAACTGAGATCCAGAATGTGGGCATGCTGTCTCATCTGGTATGTGTGGGAACACATATAATAATATCATGCTCAGCATGGGAGCAAGAAACTGATGGTAGTATTCAAAGCAGATAGATGGATACCACTGTTTCCCCCAAAGGGTACTAAAAAAATGTCCTTGTGGAGAATATTTAAAGACATACACTTCACACAGCTACAGCTACCCACTGGGATAAGATCTTCATGGGATTTGAAAGATGACACATATCCACGAGTGTTTTGCATGAATTGTCCTACTCACACGACTCACATGGTCAATGTCCACAAATGTGGTGGAATGTGTCCATGAAGTGTTAAGCATGGTCAGATGGCTGGGTGTCCCAGGGGAAGGATGTGCCCCACAAATAAACAGCAGAAATAAGGCTTATTTAGCACATTAATGAGTAATTAAGCCAATTAAACATTAATTAGCAATATTCTTAAATTGAATAGAATTTCATAGATTAGTACTAGGCTAGCAGTTTTTGTGAGCCATTTTTTATAGCCAATCAGACCTTGCAGAGACTCGTTGTAGGTGTCTTTGTAACCATTTTAAGCAAACCATTTTTATAACCATTTTCACCATAGTGGGCATATAGGTGGCATTTATGCTTGTTTAGATCACTTATCCTCTGTCTTTTGCTTGTCTTTTTTTGTCTCTTTGTTTGTCCCCCAGTCACCCCCCCCATTAATATAATATTACCATATATTGCTATAATATTAGCTGTAAAAAAAACTTTCCAACACACATATATGTGTGTGTGTATATATATATATATATATATATATATATATATATATATATATATATATATATGTATGTGTGTGTGTGTATGTGTGTGTGTATATTACATTTGTACATACAAACATACATTTCCTATGCTGGGAGCTGCTTACACCCGCGCAGGCGCACTTGCCTATGCTTACTGTGCATTACATATGTTTACTGCCACTTATTTGTGCTTATTTGTGCCTTATTCATTATGACAATACCACTTTGATTGAAAGGATCTGGTTAATAGTCCCATGCGATACACACGTTCACCTTTACATGTATAAATGTCGGCTTTACAGCAGAGCAACATTCATTCCACAAGGAAAATGATATGTGCTATTGTTGACCTTGAACCGTGAATGCCTTTTCGTTAGGCGGATGCTCTAACCACTACACTATTGGTGTTCTGCTTCATTTATATGTATACCCATGGTGCATAGTTACCCTAACACACGCTTCATTACTTCACTTACACAGCAGGCATCCATTTTCCTGTTGGGAAAACCACACTACTACACATGCGCCATTCCCTATTCCCTACTGCTCTGGACCCGTGCTGCATGTTGACTCACTCAGAGGATATTCAGACCTCCAAAGCCTATAGTCCTGGGACATACGTGTGTTCGACTGTCAGGGTGTTCATATGGTCATCCGGGTTTAGGCTTGTCCAACTGGGGAACGGGACTACCCTGTACCTAGTTGAAAGTCAGACTTAGCACGGGGAGATCGTTTGTTCCACTTTTAGCGTCCTACCTGTGGTTGGGGATGCAGAGGTGTGCTCACCTATGGCCATCCTGATATATAACAGCACTAACTATTACGGGGATTTCCGCTGCTGTTTCCTTTCACATTCGTTATGACTGCTATATTGTGACCATGTTCATTCTTCATATCTACATATATATATATATATATATATATATATATATATATATATATATATATATATGTGTGTGTGTGTATATCGGTCTGTACATACACATGCAAATACACCTACATGCTTATTTATATTTCCCAAAACGTTGAATCACCGCCACTTACCGTCACACATACACGCTTGCATACCCGCTTACGTCTAGGGTTGCCACCTTTTCATATGGCCAAAGTAGGGCATTTTCGGGACACACATCAGATTTTACAGGCCGACATATACCCACAGTCAGTACAAAGGTTTTAACTTTATTATTTGCCTAAATGAAAGCTTATTCTCATAGCAGTTTAGTTGCTTAATCTGTTTCTTGTAACTTTAAGTATTTTACATACAGAAATAACTGTTTTATGCAACTGTTACATAAAATATGGGACAGGAGTACTTCCTACAATCACAGGACATTTGCCATTGTATTATATTTGGTATGGACACAACTGCCCAAAAAGGGATTGTCCCTCACAAGGTAGGGCAGGTGGTAACCCTACTTATGTCTGCTTTAAAGCACCTTAAGCACCCTATATCCGACTGCCACTATGCGAATGTGTAAGGTATATATTCCCGATAATGCATGTGGGGAGACGTGCATCACGGTCAGGTGTTTAATCCCAGGTCGTAGGTTCTGCAGGATCGGCTGGAGGCTGAGCAGTCTTGTGGACAACTACTGCTCATACAACTTGTGTCCTGATGTATACAGGACTGGACACTGTGTCGTGACACCAAGTCTAATGTTTAGAACAGATACATATCCCATGAGGGATACCCAAAAATTGTGGGGACCGATGACCTTCTTTGCTTTACGGCTATAAGGTAGGGTTATAACATGCAAGGGATGCATAATTTGCAATCCTGAGACTGCCTAGGGTAAGACTGTCTACTAGATATGGGTAGGGGTCACTATGTGCAGATATGGCTGTGCCTGTCTAGCAGCCCGAGTATGGGTGGTTTTGGTGGACGTTCAGGTAGGGGGGGGTGGTGTGCTGTGAAGGGGATGATGGGTATTCAATTATGTATCCAGGTGTGTTGGGTTTGGATGGCTCAGTTCAGGCCAGACCCTTATGTGGGTATGTGCCGGTAACGTTTCTGTACATGTGTATTGCACTTTTTAATGTTCACATGTTTGTGGGATTGTATTGTGGATGTGTATATTTGTTCTTTGGTTATCTTCCTGATTCACCCACTGCTCCCTCGTAGACCTCCAGTTCAGCTATTGTGCATCCAACCCAGTCTCCCCTTGGCGAATTATTAAATTACCCATCATCCCCCCACCCCCATATTCCACAGAAACCATTCATCCCTCTTCTAGTTGATGGCCCATGGCACACATTGCGTACACTACATATCTCTGGGACCAATATGGTTGTGAGGACTACCCTAGCATTTCTGATCATCCACATGCTGTATTTCACACACATAGGTACATGAAAATACTTATCTTTCATGACATGGTAGGTAGACCCGGGTAATACCCATTCATCTATGGGCCATCCTGACAAGGACGACTTGGACCACGAATTGGCAGATACTGGGTGAATGCTCTGACCATTGGTAGGGTTGCCATCTTTTCATATGACCTGGATGGGACATTTTCGGGACACACATCAGAGTTTACAGGCCAACACATACCCACGGTCATTACAAAGGATAGTACTTTAGTTTTATGCCTATATATAAGCTTTTATTGTTGTAGCGGTGTAGTTGTTTATTCTGTTTCGTTGACTTGCTTATTCTGTTTCTTGTAACATTTAGGTATTTTATATACGGACATACGTATTGTATGGGACTATTACATAAAATATGGGACATAATTATGTCCTACTATTGCAGGACATTTCAAATTTATAACTGTTTTGGTATGGACACTCCTGCCTAAAGGAGGACTGACCCTCACAATGTAGGACAGGTGGTAACCCATACCATTGGGCTAGGCTTAGCAATTGGTGGCACGCTAACACAATGCATTTCGCTTCCACTTGGTATAACTAGCGACACTACAATGGAATACGGGCACGGGGTTTTAAATATCATTTGTTCGAGGGACAGGGACTCAATATTCAGCTACGTGCCTTTGTGTTTACTTCTTATTGTGGTGTTCGAAAAAATGTCTTATATGCTTTGCATACATTTCACTATCCACGGACACTGACAGGAGTGATTACTATTAGAGGCAGGCTGTACTAGTCAGCATTTTAGGTTGCGCGCATGCAGCCATGTTCATGCCTCCGCGCAGCGATTGGACATGCCCCCTGCACTCGTACACATTTCCTATGCACGTGGCCATTACGGCAATGCCCCTTCATTAATATGCATGTGGTGCTGCTGCTCCATCTCTACACCACACGGTCGGCGCAAGGCTAACGTCGTCCTTGCGCCGAGCTTCATGAATCCCGGGGTGGGACTTTACTGTTCCTGATACTTCTTGTATTTTTATAGATATAAAATAGTAAGTTTAGTGTAGCTGTTTTCTGTATTGATGTCAGAACTTTTCTACTGTATTATTTTGAGCATTTTCCTGTGATCTATGAACTCTTGATTAGTACTGTGTAGTAAGAAGTATTGTCTTGTGTTTTTATTATTTATTATTAAATATTTTAAACCTTCCAACTGTGGCTGTTTTGTGTAGAGATAATTTAAGCTCTAGAGTACACTGCATGTATATAGTGATACTGTACAAAGCCACTCCAATAGTCCTACTGCTCAGTCACACTTACTATTTGGATAATAATATTGCACAGTAATAACTGGACACCCTTTGGTAAGGGCCCTAGAGTAGTTGATAAGTAAGGGTCCTGGTGGCAGTGATTACTACTCTATAGCCTGGACAGAAGGGGCATAGCCAGTGAACCTCTGCCAGCCTTCCCCAGGAGTGTCTGTGTGGTTGTACATAAATCATATCTCAAAGTGTGCGTGTGTGTGTGTGTGTGTGTGTGTGTGTGTGTGTGTGTGTGTGTGTGTGTGTGTGTGTCAGCTACTTGGGCAGGGACATGAAGCACTGGTTGTTGGACAGAGAGAGAGTGTGCTAGGAGGTCTTGGCTTGGGACCCTGGGTAAGGACCCCACTCTATAGCTGTGCCAGTGGAGAGTCTTATTGGGGATCTGGAGAGAAAGGGAAACACAGCCCCAGACGGACTGTGATCTTTGTGTGCTCTTAAAGGAAATTGTACTTTACTGTGTATGTATTTGTTATCCTTCCCAATGTGGATGCCCCTCACTGGTGTTAGTGGTGAGAATTGAGGCTCCTTGATTGCTGGGCCAGGGTATGGGCATCACATATTAATTGTTTGGCAGTGGTGGGATATCCACACCACATATTAATTGGTTGGCAATTGGCTTGTAATGCTGTGGATAGTGAATTCCTGTAGCTTGTGTACAGTGATCAGTGAAGGTGTTTTTGTACTCTAAATTAGCCATGCAGTGAATATTCAGAGTTCAGATCACAATTGTTTTATTTACTTTGTTAGCTTAGTTAGTCAGGGAGAACAGGCAAGCATGTCAGCAGAGAAGTATAGTAAATTGACAAGGAGCCAATTGGCTAACATGTGTTACGCTAAGGGACTGGTGCACAGAAACCTGACTAAGGCAGACATGATTGCAGCTTTGGTCACAGCTGCATCAGAAAACAGCAATTAAGAGGATGATCAGACTAGCCGTGGAGGTGTACAACACTCAGAGAATAGACAGCTCAACCTTTCTGCAGAGGACTTAAAAATCCATCTGGAGCTAAAGAGACTTGAGCTGGAGGCCAGGCATTTGGAAACAAAAGCAGCAGAGAGACTGAGATGTCTACATGCTGAGGAGAATGAGAAACTGCTATGCCTGGAAGCTGAGGAGAAGGAAAGGCAGAGGCAGCACGAAAAGGAGATGCTGATTCTTCACCAGAGTCATGGAGGTAATGGGGAGGGAGTAACCAGACCCTAGAAGCACAAAAGGTCAGTAAATTTCTTCCGCAGTTTAAAGAGGGGGATACTTTTGATAGTTTCATTCATATGTTTGAAAGGGTATGCAAACAGTATAATGCTGAACAAAGGCTCTGGGTACAGTTCCTGACCCCCTTACTCCGTGGTAAAACTGTAACTGCATTGTCTAAAATTTCTGATCATGAATTTTTTGATTATACTGCTGTTATGAATTGTCTGTTAGAATTTTTAAGCTAACACCTGAAACTTATAGGAAAAAGTTTTGTGAGCACAGACGCAAGGCAGATGAAAGTGTGTGTGAATATATTGCTGAACTTAGCACTTATTTTCATAGGTGGGTGAGTGACTGTCAGGTTACCACTTTTGAAGGGCTGGCAGACCTGTTGGTGAGGAAACAAGCCCTTAGCACTTTGCCTGAGGACATGAGGATCTGGTTAGCTAACAGACAATGTGCTACTTCAGATGAGTTGGGGAAGAAGGGAGACCTATACCTAGTAAACAGGGCATCCCTGCACAGGAAAGGTAACCCCAGTACTGCTCATAGGTCTAAAGGAACCCATGGTGGGCAGCTCAGACTGCCCCATCAGAATCTGCCAGTAGTAGGGGAAGCCACATGTCGAGGTACATGTCTAGAACCTAGGGTTACATGTTTTGAATGCAACCAGTGGGGGCATGTGACATACAGATTTCCATGGAGGTAAGGTGGGGAACAACAGGTGAGAGAGCCATTAAGTGGAAAGACAAAATGCCAATAGTAGGTTGTCTTGAGACAACAGGGGTACAGAACTACCATCCTTTAGATGTCCTGATAGGGAAGGATTTTGATGAGGCAATACCATGTGTTTATGCAGTTACACGCAGTCAGGCTTCAAGAAAAGTATGTGGGTCTGGTAGCCTGGGGGAGACCCAGACAGACTGCATACCTGAAGCCAGGACTGGTAAGGTGGTTACTTCATGGAGGGAGCTACTCTGTAGCAGTGAGACTGAAGTTGAGCCACAGCTGCTTGGGGGTACTGATGCTCCCTTGGACAGAGTGACTGCAAAGGTACAGGTGAGTAGTAGTACCCAGGCTGACAGTGAGGCACCGCTGTCAGAGGATGTCAGACTTCCTGTGGAAGGGGAGCTGGGAAGGGTTACAAAGACAGAGCTGACACAGGCTCAGCTCTCACACCCTACAATGCAAGGCCTGAGGCAGGTAGCTAGTGAGGCACCTAATTCTCAAGGGAAGGGGGAATCTGCATAATGGGACAATGAGTTACTGCACAGAGAGTGGACCCATGAGGGAGGGCTAGAAGGTGAGAGGATACAGCAGTTGGTAGTGCCTAGAGCCTACCATCTGGTGCTTCTAGCCATAGCCCATGATATTCCCTTTGCAGACTATATGGGCGTAAAATGTATAAAGATACATATTATGCAGAGCTTTTATTGGCCTGGAATTTCCAGAGATGTAACAGGGTACTGCAGGACCTGTGAGCAGTGCCAAAAGGTAGGCAAGGCAGAAGACAAGGTGAGAGCTCCTTTGATGCCTTTGTCTGTGATTGAGGAGCCATTTCAGAGGGTAGCTATGGATATTGTGGGGCCTCTGAGTACCCCAAATTCCACAGGGAAAAAGTATATCCTAGTGGTAGTAGATTGTGCTACAAGATACCCTGATGCAGTGGCTTTGTCCTCCATTGAGGCAGAAAAGGTGGTAAATGCTTTGTTAGAGATTTTCAGGAGGATAGGCTTCCCAAAAGAAATACTGACTGACAAAGGTGCCAATTTTATGTCAGACCTGCTGGCTTGTCTGTGGAAGTACTGTGTGGTGAAGCACCTGAAGACTATCCCCTACCATCCCCAGACTAATGGTCTTGTTGACAGGTTAAACTCTACAATCAAGTCCATGCTACATGCATTTGCAGACCAGTTTAAGAGGGAGTGGGACAAATATCTGCCCCATCTGTTTGCCTACAGAGAGGTTCCCCAGGAATCCACAGGTTTTTCACCCTTTGAGTTGCTGTATGGGCATAGGTTGAGGGGACCTCTAGATTTAATTTGTGAAGAGTGGGACGGTGAGTGTGAATCTAACAAGGAGTCTGTTGCGGCATATGTCCTAAACCTCAGGACAAGGCTCAGGTTACTCATGGGCTTGGCCCAGGAGAACCTGGCAGAAGCCCAACAGCAGAACAAGGTCTGGTATGACAGGAATGCTCGAGCTATAGAGTATGCTGTAGGGCAGCAGGTAATGGTTCTCAATCCTGTTAGACACAACAAGCTGCAAGCAGCTTGGGAGGGACCCTACAAGATGGTAAGAAAGGTAAGTGATGTTAACTACATGGTGGAACTGCTAGGCAGGAGGCAGGAGCACAAATTGTACCATGTTAACATGATGAAACCTTATCATTATAGCGAGGCCCTTGTGCTGAGTATTTGCAGTGGATTGCAGGAGGAGTCTGAGGGACATCTGGTGACTGATCTCCTCAGTAAGGCTCAGACTGACACCTCAGTGGAAGGGGTAGCAATGTCTCAGCAGCTATCTCCTATCCAGGTTCAAGAAATCTGAGCAGTGTTACAGGAGTTTGGGGACATGTTCACTGGGAAACCAGGGTGCACCCGCCTGGTGCAGCACCAGGTGGATACAGGACCCCAAAGGCCTATAAGGCAGGCCCCTTACAGGGGTAATTCAAGAGTCCAACAGTTCCTGGGCCTCCCCAGTGGTGCTGGTGTCAAAGAAGGATGGCAGCACCAGGTTCTGTGTGGACTACAGGAAATTAAATAGTCACACAGAGTCAAATGCTTACCCCATGCCTAGGACAGATGAGACCCTAGAGCAGCTGGGTGGGGCCAAGTATCTTACCCACATTGATCTTATCAAGGGTTACTGGCAGGTACCTTTGACTCCCAGTGCTAGAAAAAGTCAGCCTTTGTGACTTCTTTTGGCCTGTATGAGTTCACAAAGATGCCCTTTGGAAGAAAAATGCCCCATCAACTTTCTGGAGGCTGGTAGATCATATCCTAGCAGGATCAGGAGGGTTTGCCCTTGCTTACCTAGATGATATTGCCATCTACAACCATTCCTGGCAAGAGCACCTTCAACATGTTACAGAGGTGCTGGGTAGACTACAGAAGGCAGGTTTGACCATTAAGCCCAGCAAATGTCAGGTGGGTATGGCAGAGGTCTCCTACCTGGGAAATAGAGTGGGGAGTGGTAAGATCAGGCCAGAACCTGCCAAAGTGGAAGCCATTCAGGCATGGCCTGCATCTGTTACCAAAAAGCAGGTGAGGGCATTCTTAGGGACAGCAGGGTACTACAGAAAGTCCATCCCCAGTTATAGTACCATAGTTGCTCCCCTCACAGACCTGCCAAGGAAAAATAGGCCAGATAAGGTAGTGTGGACCCCAGCATGTGATCAGGCATTCCAGAAGATTAAAGAAGCTTTGGGAGGACCCCTTGTGTTAGCCAGTCCAGATTACAGCAAATAATTTGCTGTGCAGGTGGATGCATCGAACCATGGGGTGGGGGCTGTACTTAGCCAGATTTCTTCAGAGGGAGAAGAGCACCCAGTGGTTTATCTCAGTCACAGGCTCCAACCCAGGGAGGAATGCTATGCAGCTGTAGAAAAGGAATGTCTAGTCATAGTGTGGGCACTGCAATAACTTCAGCCTTATCTGTATGGAAGAAAATTCACTGTAGTTGGAGATCACAATCCCCTAACATGGTTACACCAAGCCAGCCAGCAAAATGCCGAGTTGCTAAGATGGAGCCTAGGGTTGCAAGCATATATGAAAGTGCAGCACCGCAGTAGGGTTAGCAACACCAACACAGATGGGCTCTCAAGAGAGGGAATGGGGTAAGGTATACTCAGATTGACTTAACCCTCTCTTGCAACATTTCTCAAGGGTCACTTGAAAAGCTAGCTTGAGTTCTCGGCGTGGGGGGATGTGAAGGCTCTCAGCCTAGCTAGATAGAATTTTGTAGATAATTCTGTCATTTGTAAATATTAATATAAACCACAGGCTTGTTCTCTTGAATGGAAAAAATGGTGTTAAATGTTGAATGTCAAAAATGTAAGAAAAGTGCACTCTGCTGGAAGAAAGCTGATAAGTCAAGCCTTGTATGAATGTTTCATCTCAAACTCTGAGCCGTGGTGTCTGAACTAGCAGATTCTTTCTATTGTTTTGAGACCAGAGTTAATTGATAGATTTTACATATATAATGTCTTTAATTACTGTGGTTTCCTGACCAGGTGCAAGATCAAAGGTATGTTAAACTCTGAGTTTCTGCTTGCCTGGGAAAACCAGAGAAGTGTCAAGAATGATGTAATCTAAAATGAGTCAGCAGGATGTATGATCAATTTAAAGGACTTTTTCAAAGATAGAGAGAGAGCATTTTGGATTTTGTCTAAAGCTGACAACAACTCACCAATACCCTGCTTTGCTCTATATGTAAGTTTATTTAGAACAGTGATTGCTTTTAGATATAGATAGAAAATAGTAAGTTTAGTCTAGCTGTTTTCTGTATTGACGTCAGAACTACTATACTGTATTATTTTAAGCATTTTCCTGTGATCTCTGAACTTTTGACTAGCATTGTGTAGTAAGAAGTATTGTCATTTGTTTTTATTATTAAATATTTTTAAACTTTCCAACTGTGGTTGTTTTGTGTAGAGATAATTTAATCTCTAGAGTACATTGCATGTATATAGTGATACTGTACAAAACAATGCCAATAGCATTGCTGCTCAGTCACACTTACTATTTGGATAATAATATTGCACAGAATAACTGGACACCCTTTGGTAAGGGCCTTAAAACAGCTGATAAGTAAGGGTCCTGGTGGCAGTGATTACTACTCTATAGCCTGGACAGAAGGAGCAAAGCTAGTGAACCTGTGCCAACCTTCCCCAGGAGTGTCTGTGTAGTTGTATATAAATCATATCTCAAGGTGTGTGTGTGTGTGTGTGTGTGTGTGTGTGTGTGTGTGTGTGTGTGTGTGTGTGTGTGTGTGTGTATCAGCTACTTGGGCAGGGATATGAAGCACTGGTTGGAGAGAGAGAGGGGTAGGAGGACTTGGACTGGGACCCTGGCCACGGACCCCACCCTACAGCTGTGCCACTGGGGAGATTTATTGGAGATCTGGAGAGAAAGGGAGAAACCAGCTCCAGACTGACTGTGATCTCTGTGTGCTCTTAATGGAAATGTAATTTACTGTGTGTGTATTTATTATCCTTCTCAATGTGGACGCCTCTCACTGGTGTTAGTGGTGAGGACTGAGGCTCCTTGATTACTGGGCCAGTGCACAGGCATCACACCCAACACTAGCATCTTAAATTATAGGGTGTGCTGGTATTAGGTCCAAAGTGATGTCATGAACCACTGAATTTTTCTCATGTGAAGTCTGGCCAAAGAAATCATGAAAATTGTAGATACCATGAAATCTACAATCCTGAGACATTCCGTGGCAGACACCAGAGTCTGGCTGGAAAATAAAATAAGCTGCTGTTGTAAATTTCCACTTTGTCCTAAGAAATAAAAGCCATCATGAGGGATGTAGCCAGGAGACATCCCATAGACACTATCCTCTGAGACAGAATGAGAGAAAAAAATTCTGTGTTCTCTTGAAATCCCTGAGTATAACCAAGCCAGAGATTGACAACTTGTAAAAGAATCTACAAAAATAAGGCAGTTATCTAAACATGAAAAAATGTGAAGGCCCTGCAGCTTGCAATGGGCTGTTACAGGAGTCAGGCATTTTGTGAACACTCTTGGAGCTGCTGACAACTCAGAGTAAAGCAAAGAAATGAAAACATAAATCAGAGGAAAAGAAAAATGTAAAAGGTATCAGAAATCTTTTAGAATTGGAATGCGGTGATAAGCATCTTTTGAATCTAGAGTTACTAGAAAACTGAGAGGTGGAATGAAGGGTAACAAGGAGTGTAAAGACAGCATTTTGAATTTTGAAATTGAAATGAAGATTTAGAAAAGAAGGGTAGACAGGTCTTCAAGTTCCTTCTTTCTTTGGCAGCAGAAAAATTCTTGAATAAAACCCTTTCCCTATTTAATATGAGAGAACAGCTTCTATAACCCTCTCAGATAGCATTCGGTCTATGAAAGGAAGAAATCGTGCGATATGACTGAATGGATGTAGAGGAATTTTAAATAATTCTTCGAACCCAAGTATCTGAAGTTATCTGGTGCCAGAAAGGGAAATTAATACTTAGAATTTGGGAAAGCTTTACTGAAATGCCAGGGTGGGAAGAGGGAAAACATAAAGGGGTATATAGTCAGTCTGCTTTTTTTAGATTGGCCTTCATTTTAGGAGGATTCTCCCTTCTTTACTGAAACTCCCTGCCATTGTGAGCCTGACAATTCACTATTCTGAAAGCTAAAGTGGAAGAAGTATAAACTTTCTTCGCAAACCTATCAAAGGCTTTCACATCTTTGTCAGAAGTAATAGGGTTAGCTTCCATAAGTTTTTTTTTTTTAAACAAGAAACATCTTTATTAAATTTTCATGTAGGACATGGACAATCTTACATTTATATAAATGACAATAGGGTCTATATTAGATAAACGAAAGTTTATCTTAACAAACGCTAACATGAGCGAAAATTCCAAACTCGAGACCGGAATTGTGAGAGCAAGTACAGTGAAGATGGAAATATTTGCCCTTTCCTCACTGTAGTGCGATCTCGAGTTGAAATATATATTTAGCGGGGGGGGGGGGTGCAGCCCCCCACAATTGCAGTTTCGAGTTCCGGGATTTTCGATAATGTCAGCATTCAGTAAGATAAACTTTCGTTTATCTAATATACACCCTGACAATAAACCATACTTACACAATCTCAGTTGGAAACATTATACATTACAAACTATGCTGACACTACTTTAGCTGCTAACATTATACATCACTTATAATTATATCCAGTCACTGTCAGTCAACCATTATATAGCTCATTCAAATCCTACCTTCTTTTAAACCTCATTCCTCCTCTGCATGAATTGATCTCACACTTCCCATTTTTTCCTATGTAATTTGCTCCTACACTTTTCTAAAGATCCCAATCCCAGTTGTTTTATCTCTGTTACTATCTTTGCTACTTCTAATAAAATTGGTTTAGACTTTGATTTCCATTTTCTACTAACTGCTTTTTTGGCAGCCATCATAATGAGACTCAGCATGGCCTTACTAGGTCTAGGCAATTCCGATTCTGTATCATAATTCAAAAAAAATCATTTCCTCAACTTTGGCATCACTTTTGCCATTCTTGCAGCCATTATAGACATAAACCAATTGCTCACCCAGCATCTCCTACAGAGCAGCTGCAGGGAAGCTTTAAAGTCTGCCTACTCATTATACTGCCAGAAAATATGTTCCCAGTTGCCTCTTTCTTCGCCATCACACCTCCAACATTTGCTGTCTATGGGACAAAAACTTCTTTGAAGTCTACTTTGGGTATAAAAATACCTATGTAAACACTTCCAGGCAAAGATCCTAAATCTTCTAAACGTTGTTGCACATTTGGGAAACATGCATACATCCCCCACATTGTTTTGTTGTGAATTGCTAATCTACTATCTCTTCCCAATCCTTTCTAACCTCCTCTAATTAATTCTTAGAGTTATCATGCAATATTTTATATGTTCTAGTAATTATTCCTTTCCTAATGGCAACTTTTGTTCTAGGTTCTACTAAAAACTCTACCAGTGCCAGTCTTTAATTTAGGAACCCCCTCTATTTCTTTCTCTTTGCCTATCTTCTGATATCAGTCCTTGATAGGGAAGGCAATCTTTAACCTGCAGTCCAAATAAGTTCTTGGCGTCTTCCAATTCTATTATCTCTCCCTCTCTAGTTATTTGCTCCCAATACCTTGGTTTTCTTGCAAGTTTTTTTCCCCAGTAAATTCCAGAACCCTCTTGCCTATTGTCTGTATCTCCAGTTGCAGTCATCCCTATCAGCATAATCTCCTTTCTCTATTCCCGTGTTGGCTTAGTTCTTAGAGTACTTTCTGCTACTTTATGAATATAATATTCTGTATGATTACTGTTATTCTCCTTAAAGGTCTGCATCCAAAATCCTAGTCTCTCATTGTTTCTTGAGCTTCCCCCCCTGTTTTATCATTACCTCTTTCCATTTGGAATTATAATTTTCTGCTTGTGCTATGTATAGGAGCCTTAACTGTGTTGCTCTGAAATACCCCTTCAAATTGGGTAATCCCAATCCGACCTGTTCTATTAGAGGAATAAGCTTATCCCACTTGACTATTTTCGTTTCCTCTCCCAGATAAAATCCTTCAGCTCTTTATTAATTGCTATCCACAAATTTTCCTCTGGTTGATAAATATATGCCTGACCTGTATATAAGACTAAAGGGACTAAAAACATTTTAAATGCTTGCATCTTACTATCGATATCCATATAACAGAGCTTGCATTTTCTCAATTTTTGCATTATCTTTTTAGTCTCTTCCCACATATCCTTAGCTGCCACACCAGAATTATTTTTAATCCATAGTCCTAAATACTTCATTTTATCATGTCTCCACAGATATGGATACTGCTGAACCAATTTATATGTGGGTACATAATTTACCACTATTGGCTTTATTCTAGATTCATTAATTTTGTATCCCAAAAATATCTGAAATTGTCTCAGTATGTTCCACAGCACTGTAATGTTCCTTTCTGATTTTCTTAGGCGTAAAATAATGGCATTTGCAAAGACAGCCAGTTTTTCTTGACTACCATGCCAATTATATCCTTGAATTTCTGAGTCCTTTATTTTATTTGCAAATGGTTCTAAATATAATACAAATAACCAAAGGGGAGACATGACATCCCTGCCTGGTTCCTCTGCTCAAGCAAAGATTATCAGAAAGGACCCCACCCACTTTAATTTTCACTTCCGATCCATCATACATCCTCCTAATCAATCTTATAATTTTATCAGGAAATGCAAATGCTTCCATTACTCTGTTCATAAAGTCCCAATATACTCTGTCAAATGCTTTCTCTGCCTCAAGACCCACCAATAGTGGTATTTTATTACATTCTGCTTCTCTCAGAATCATCAATGTTCTGTTAATTTTTTTTCAAATTGTTGCTTCTCCTCCACAAAACCACACTGATCCATATCTATCAATTTTGGCATCACTTTTGCCATTCTTGTAGTCATTATAGATAAACACTTTATAGTCATTGTTTACTATTGAAATGGGTCTGTAGGAAGCTGGATCAAACGTATCATTACTCTCTTTAGGTATTACAGCTACCACAGCTTTCTTGCAGGATGTTGGTGGTACTTCTCCTCCTCTTAAAATACTGTTAAACAAAACCTTCCAGATCTTTATCAGTTTTTTCCCTCCTAGCTTCCAAACTTCCACAGGTCCACAGGAATACCATCTATTCCTGGGGACTTTCCTGTAGACTGGTTATACATCACCATTTTTATCTCATCTCCCCCTATCCTGTTAGTAATTCAGCCTACTCTACCTCTAACCTTGGCATATTTAATTTTTCCATAAACATTTAATTTTTACCTTTTCTTAATTTCCATATTTCTCTGCTTTATACAGCCTTTCATAGAATTTCTAAAATATTTCTAATATTTCTACAGGATCCCTTATCTTCCCTGCTATAGGTTCCCTAAACATGATGACAGCACTTTCTACTTTCTGTTGCCTGAGTCATTGTGCTAAAAGTTTTTGTGCTCTAGAGTTACTATAAAAAAAAATTGCTTAACAGCAATCTTTCTAAGCCCATGCATATTATAGAGGTAATCCCTTATCTTCCGTTTAGCATTCTTCAGTTTCTCCTCTTCTTGATCTGTGGGAATGCCCCTATGTTGCAATACTTTAAAATGTGTCAGTCCTTCTAAATAATTTGTGTTACTTCTTAACCATATCTCCCTTTCTTTTATATCCACCCTATTTTTAAACTCTTATTTAATATTTTCCCACTCCCTAGCTATGTTTTCAGAAGAAATTTCTATCTTCTGTAATAACTTCTGAATAATTTCCACTACCCATTCCTTAAATTCCTCTCTTTTCAACAGATAGGTGGGAACGTGCTAGTGTTTCATTTTTATTTCATTACCCTGTGTTTTTGTTGTTGTTATTATTGGCACATGATCTGAAGTAGCTATTAGGTACCTATGAAGACTTCCTGTGAAATGTAAATTTTATCTAGCCTAGCCCAGTTTTTTATCTTGGGGAATAATATGTAAATTCACTCTGAAATCTGAATACTGAATTCACATCTTCCATGCCAAATATTTTCATAAATTTCTTTAAAAATCTACTCTCCTTTGTTATATTTTCGCTTCTGAGTCCCCAGACACATCTTCACTATTGCAAATTAAATTCCAATCCCCACCTATAAGTAATATTCCTTGCCAAAAGCTGATTATTTCGCCCAGAATTTTCTAAAGCTCCATTATAGCAGTTTTTGGTGGAATATAAATACACATCACTGTAATCCTCCTCCCTTGCCAGTAGCCCCTTAGTACTACAAATCTTTGTCCTCTTCTATTACTACTGGAACTCCTCTTGCAATTAATATAAGTAAGTACTTTTCTCTTCCTTTGCCCAAGGTATTTCACTAAATAATCATCCTGAAAACCTTTCTTTATCAAATTCACATATTCAGTTCTTTCCAAGTATGTCTTTTGTATCATAGCTATTTGCACTCTACATTTTTTAATACATTTCACTACTCTTTCTTTATTTGTATTTATTTTTAAGGCCATTAATGTTTAAAAACATTATAGAAAGAATCATATTCTTCAGAATTATTATTCCCACCTTTTATCTATAACAGCTTTTTGTTAAATGTCTAGTTTCAGTTTTAATGTTACATGGATGCACTGCTTGGCAGGTTAATCTTTTATACAGTCGTTTCCTGTCATCTCCATTTGAGCCTATGTCACATCTTACAGAACTTTTTGTTTTATTGAGAACCTTCAAACAGAAATACACGCACATCCCCAATACCCTTCTTAAAACCTATTAACTTAATAACGCACAAAACTATATACATTTTCAGATACTGAAGTTTTACCCTTCTAATAGGAACAAATGTTCCAAATTGACAGCTATACAGACTTGGGATAGCCTAAAATAAAGGTTGTCCATGCTAAGAGTCATAGTATAGCCTGTGGTTATATTAAGTGCTGTCTGGTTTTATCTTATCTTTATAGCTCTCTTAGCTGGGAAAACACTTGAATGCTTTCAAAAACATTTTTCCCAGCCATTTCTCTTTATTACATTATCTACTAGTGACATGAGACCCAGGCATTTATTTGCTTTCTCATAAAACTTGTTACGAAGATTGAACTAATGGCCTTAACCCAGCCATTCCCCCATGCAAGAATGAGAAAAGCACACTATTTTTTTCTTTTGTCATGCTCTTTTAACCAGATCTTTTTTTTTTACATTACAGTGCCTACATTTCTAAAAACTGGACAAAGAGAAAGACAGAAGGGAAAAAAAGAAAAACAGGAGCAACTCTTTATATTAGTATCCCCATTACACTTAAAAATAATTGAAAAAAATTACTTTATAACTTGCAAAGGAAATCATGCACTATTTAAATAGTACTATTAAGAAAAAAATGTTTTACTTACCATTAACATTCTCTTTCCGCTTTCCCTTCTCTGAGTATTTTTCCGAACATTAATGACAGGTAGTAGGGCATATGCTTTAGAATCCCCTACAAGTTTAACACTGTCCAAAAAAGTCCAATATTTTCAGATTTTCTTGTTCTGTCATGTTTCACAAATATAATTATTGCTTTGTACTCCCACATTTGTCAATTTCTAAGTCACTAATTTTATTCTCCAAACATTATTGACATGAAGTACGGAATATGCTTTAGAGTCCCCTCCAAGTTTAACAAAGTCCAAGAAAGTCCAATATTTCCAGATTTGATTTCTTGCTCTATTCATGTTCATCTCCTTCTCCCAAACCTTGTCTCTGCTTCATACTCTTGAGTTGTTTAATCAACTCTTGTGTTTTTCCCTCCCGGAAGAATTTTCCATTGAAACATGGGAAGAGTTTCACTGGCACAGTCTCTCTTTGGTCTTTATTACCAGAAGAACAAGAAGCAGAATCTCCTTCTGTTTCACAGCTCTCTTTTTATTTGACAAACTTTTGTATTTCTTCCTTAGGATGTACTTCATTAAAAAATGATTTTATTCCACCAGGAAAAATATTTTGAAGATAGCTGGGTACAGCAGTTTGAATCTTTCACCTGCTTCTTGACCTTCCCTGAATAATGTCATAAATGTATTCCTCTTCTGCCTGGTGTACAAGTAGTCATTCTCCACAAACACTCTGTTGTCTCCCACTTTTAGTATTTTGTCCTTCTGCCATGGTTTTGTCAAAATCAACTCCTTCTGCTGGTAAGATTGCATCTTTACTATTAAAGGTCTAAGTTGCTGTCTCATAGCCAGGTTTGGAGCATACACATGATATGCCATTTCAATTAACAATTCCTGTTGTGGAATACCAGTCTAGTTGCTTATTCGTGCTTTCATAAAATTAATACAGTCTATTCCTTCCAGCTTCTCGGGTACAGCAGAAAATCTCAGGTTTTCCTTAGGTGCTCTGTTCTCCAATTCTATTATTTTTTTTGAAACACCTCTTCCTGTGCAGTCTCATATTCAGCCAGTCTTTTTTTCTTTTCATTTCGACTTCTGTGTTTTGCAGTTGTATCACCTTATCTGAATATCTCTTTAAGGCTTTTTCTATTTTTTTCCAGCCTTTTATAGCTTGAGTTGATATACTCCATCAGTGTGTCATTTATTTTAGTCAGGTCTGTTTGCAGTTGCCTTATACTTTCCTCTAAGTTACTGGAATTTATGTCTGAAGCTTGCACTGCATTTTGCTGAACAGCTACAGTACTTTTCCCAGTCAGTGTTTTTCATCTCCTTTTGCAGCTGATTTTCCTTCAGGTCCTCTGTATTTCTTTTTTCCTAGCATCCAGGCAGTGCACTTACTAGCTGTTTTCACACTGGGAGAGCTAGAATTAAGCTGTTACTCAATGTGCAGCCATCTTGGAAGTCAGCTGTCATAAGGTTTTTGGCAGAAGATGGTTTTGTCAGAAAAATTATTGCGTAGTCTGATCTAGGGCTTGAAAAAATAAATTTAAGGGTCTAGGGAATAACATCTGTTACTTCCTCCAGTGCTGACAAGAGTGGTTCTCCTTGCCCAAAGAGGACAGCTGAGGAGCTGCAGATGATATGCTTGCCTCTCAGTCCTGACACACTTCTCAAGGAGCAGTATCAGAAGGACCAAGATAAACTGATGAGCAATCTGAGGAACCTGTTATGGCCACAACAGAGTCACTCGCTGTCAGCCAATGGGTAGAGGAAGCAAGATTCAAGACCAAAGGTTCCCATACTTTTCTCTTCTTGCAGATTAAGGATGAAACAACTGAGGAGGCAGGACCCAAGTCTATCTCTCTACCCATAAATGTGTCTGACAAATGGGTATCAGAGTCCAATATTCCACTCCTTGTCATGACCAAAAAAATAAGATCTCAGGTGAAATCATTTATTAGCAACCACCCTAAATACTAGCCATAGACCCTATCAATACATTTTGAAAGAAAAATTAAACTTTTCCTCAAAAAACTGATAAAATGGAAGGTAGTTCCAAATGGGATACTAATCAGTCCAGCCTTGAAGAAACAATACCCGAATATTGATCATTTGAAGCCTACAGAAGAGAGTGCTCTTTGTCAGCAAGAAAGTTTTCAGGGTTTGGCTCCTTAGCCACTGTCTTTACACCGCTCTCCTCAAGAAGGTTCCCTAAAGATTTGGAAGCTGGCCGGTCATCCAGTCCTTTAAATGATATGTCTCATATAGCTTAGGTTATTACAAAAGTGATCTAATGCTAAACATTTGCAGACCATACCCAGTTTGAGTAAACCTCCAAATCATCTGAACTTATAAGAAGACTGTTTAAAAGAACATGAAGGTTTGCCTAGACAGTGAGCTTGGTCAAAGAACAAATGGGCAGAATAATTCCCTTACATGAAATGAAGGCCTCTGGCAATTCCCTCTTGCCTCCACTTAGCCATCGAAATTGAAATGCTTTGGATGTATTTATTTCACATTAAGAAGAGTGGAGAAGTCATGTCTTGCTGCGAAACTCTTAGCAGTAAAATTACAATTAATACTTTCAGTAACTGGAGGACACCACACACTTATAATGGATAAAATGTGTGTGTATGTGTTTGTGTGTGTGAATGTTGCAAAGACTAGATGATAAAAAAAGTACTAAAGAAGCCTATAACAAGTACTTGGAGTCTATGTACATTACTGAAAGCATATGAAAACACTGCAAAATATATTTCATTTTATATGTTGGGGAAAACACAGCAGGAAGCATGGTATAAAGATGAGGAGGAGGAAGATGAAAAGGGATACAGCAGAGCCTGTAAAGGCACTCTTGCAAGGAAGAGAAGGCTGATAATGCAGGCAAATGGTACCTACTTATAAACAATTTTTAAAAGTCTGTTTTGATGTGACTGAAAATGTTGAAAAGAAAGCATGAGAATAAAATCTATGATGGCATTATATATGCAGCTATCTTATCATAACTTGTCTCCCTGGATACTGCTGGGAATTGAATCTATGATGGCATTATATATATGCATCTATCTTATCATAACTCGTCTCCCTGGATACTACTGGGAATTGACGTGCCAGTCCACTAGCATTCAGTGAAGACTAAAGATACACTAATTGGAAAAGATCAAATATTTTATTTACCCTAAGGCTTTCATGCCAAAGCTGATATTGTTGAAATGACACAGCACAACATTATATCTCAGTTGCATTCACGCTTGATTTCATGTAAGTATGACTCCATAAGCTGTTAAAGTTAAGGAATAGTCAGCTCAAGAAATTTTTACACACAACAGCTGCTTGGAAATGCTTTTCTCCATAAGGCATTACTTAACTTCATAAATCCATTACACTCAGCTCTGTTTTCCTTCCATACATTCACCTTGTAACTTAACACTCAGATATCTGTGTTAGATAAGCCCCTCTCTTCTCACTCTTTATCCAATACCTTCCACTTCACTACCTCTCTTTTCTAATTTCAACCACTTCCCCACTCTCATACCACCCACTTTCCTCTGCTGTACTTTACTTGTTCCGCCTGTCTTCTGCATTCCACCTTATCATCCTGTCTTTCACTATAGTCTCCTATCTAATTCCTCTTTTGCTTTTATTTCTTTATTTTTTGCTAAAAATGAGCAACTCTTACTAATTTGATGTTATTGTTATAAACCTACATTTGCCATTGATGATACTACCATCTGTTTCAAAGCTGTGTATTTACCTTTATATGTACAAAAATAATACTTTTGTACATTTTTGTGACAGCATTGTATGAGATAATTCTTGTTAAATGTAATCTAATTTAGATATTTCAAGGAGCTTTTCTCCCCAGGTCTCTGCTGAAAAGGGGCAACTTTTTAGCCAGTCAGACCAACCTGGTCATTAAATGTCAATAAATAAATAAATAATAAATAAATGAATAGTACAAATTAGTATACAATAACTTTGTAAATAAAATTGTACATATCTTGATATTCGATGGATTCCTGCTTTATTAGACAGAGGTACTATGTTATTTTTTTGTATGCTGGATATTGCATTACAAAGACTCCCACTACATTACTTCTGTAATGGTTTTGTAGTGTTCTGTGTGCTTAATATCGTTTTCATACTCCACGTCATTACTACAAACTACTTTACCTACTATTATATTGCACTCACTTTTCCTGGCATGAACCTAAAAATGGTCCACCTGGGACAGTGCTCTAACCTAGTCAGCAAATGGTAAATAAAACAAATATAAATATCACATCTGTCACTGTAAGAATGCTTGATTATACTGTATTCCTGGGCAGCAGCATTTTGTTAATTAAACTCATCTTCAGTACCACCTTTAGAATTCTACCATGGTGTACTATATGCATCATTCACTACTGCACAATTACTGCAATATACTGTAAGGTACTCTTAATTTTCAGTCAGTTTTTGAGGTAGGCCCTCAGAAAGATCACACAGTCCAGGTAGTTCTTTTAGCAAGGCAACAAAATGCTACAAGAACTATACCACAAGACAGGATGTATGGCAACATTCGATGTGCAGTCATCAAAGGCAGGAAGGGGGTAAAAGTCAGAGACCATCAAAATGCTTCAAATTTGGGAATTCAGCAAAACTGGACAATATCTAGTTTGAATTATGTAACGCTGAAGTAAAAAAAATATTAGTATCATTTAAGAAGTACAATATTTTGCAAAATGGTTGGCTGAAGTTGCTTTTCTAGGCAAATAGCAGAGGAATGATGGAATAATTAAAAAAAAAAACATGTAGCCTAACTCAAGATAATTTTAGAACACAAGAAACAATGGGTAACCTGCAAAACTTCACTAATGAAACAGTGCAAATTACAGGAAAAAAGAGGGCTACCTGGCATAAATGTACACACACACACACACACACACACACACACACACACACACACACACACACATATTTTAAGTCTTAAAACACACTTGAGACAGATATACTAAATAAACACAATTTGTTTGGAGAATTAAAGGAAAATATAGCTCACTTGGCTTTCTCCAGGTTGTTCCAAAAGGTTTTTACACTAACTGCAGTGCCTTGTATGCAAGGTTAACTGTCCATTGAGGTAACTCAATGAAGTTTACTTCAAACAGGGTCAGTCCCATACAGCCCTTCCAATTACCAAAGTGAAAAATAAATGGCAAGGCTGTAGGGTTTGACTAAGCCTTCATTTCAGGTTCACAAAAAGTCTTTGCCTAACCTTCCTTCAGGCCACATCCACATCAGGCCCTGACTGAGCCATGCAATTCCTGGAGACACAAATCTGCAAGAAGAGTCCTTGCTGTAACCCACAAAGATCCTCTCAACTGATGAACCAAATAAATTCTTGTCTGTCTGCTTTCAGGTTACGGCCTTTCATATATACTTAATCAGTAATCATTCTTGTATATAACACAATAACTGCCTTGATATTTTTGTGGGACTGCAACAATCCAACATTTTTGTTCAAAGAACAGCACAACTATCCGATTATGTACACAAACTATTCTACAGATGGGCAGTAAGGATTTAAAAAAAATCAGCATTTCATGGTGTATTTGTGACAATGTATTGGAAGGGTTTCAGTGACAATGCCCAATGACATAATTTTGTATTTTATTGTGATCCAGTTGTTTAATCAGCCATTGCAAGAAGGCATGATTGATCACACGGTTAAAGTATCTACCTTTAACTGGTAATACTTTAACAGGCAGAAGGTCCAATTCACAGCCAAATGCTCCCTTCCTGTGGCTGAGTGACTCTTCATCACTGCTTAATTTGTAACTGACATAACACACAGGGTGCTCCTCACCCTGAATATCCTGGGTCAGACATACATATAAAGCAAATTATATACAGCAAATTCCTTAGGAAAATTAGGAGTCATTAAGACTGGTTTTTAACATAATAATCTTTTTTAGATCATTAAAAACTCTATCTGCCTCAAAGAGACTATTGCACTCTGATAGGGGATTTTCCTTTTGTGGAAACTTTCAAAGGATAGGCAATAGTTGCAAAATCCAATATAGATTTTCTGTAGTACTCAGCATGTTCAAGGAAGGCCTTTACTTGTTTTTTAAAGAAAATTATAGGTTTTTTTATGGCCTCTGTTTTTTCTAGTTCTGGTTTTACCACTCCTCTACCTATAAGATATCCCAGATATTGAAAATGGGCTCCCACCCAGATGGACAATGCCGGTCAACAAATGTAAAATAAATAAATACATAAATATTTGGCTTCCACCACATCAAGCTTACTACTTCATAGTCAAGCTTACTTAGCTTATTAATTCAAAACATAGCCTGTACTTTTGACAGGTTAAACTCCCAGCCTCTGAATGAATGTCCATGTCATCCAGATAAGCAGCAGCATATCACAAGTATGGCTTTACTATTTTATATCTGTCTCTGAAAGGTGGCTGAAACTGCACAGAGGCCAAATGGTATCACACTCTTTCAGTTTAGTTCCCCATGCATTTTTAAGAACACTCCTCTACTTCTTTCTAGAATCTCTCTAATTTCTTGCTTTTGTAGTTTTGTTAAGAATTCCTCTGGCATTAGATTCTCTGGTTTGTCTTGCATGAATTTCTGGTTGCAAGCTAACCACAGAACTTTCTGCTTCTTTTCACAACTTTAGTATATTAATGTGTTAGATTTGCTCTGTCTTTCACTTTTGTGGTTGTCTAACCTTGAACTTCAGCTTTTAATCTTTCAGTCGCTTCAAAAGGCAAGAAATCGATTTTCTTTGGAGGGTACTAATAATAAATTCCTGGTCCCCTGAGTTAAATGCTCTTAGTAAGGTATTATTATAAACTCACTTTCTGCATATCTCGGACTTTCTACATGTGCTCCTTTACTACGGGCATAACTAGCTTCAGTCTATCAAATAAATTAACATAATGCTTTATCACACTTTTAAATGGTGCCTTCTTTTCTTCTCAAGTTTGTATAACAATTTAAATGGTGTTTTCTCTTCTTCCTAAGCCTCTATAACAATAGCAAACAGACATATTGGATGCCCACCATACAAATAGGGGACATCCAGTTGAAGCATGCCTGCAATACAAAAGTTCAAATGGGATAAATGCAACTGAATCATGTGACACCCCTCTTATTGAAAAAAACAAGTAGGGTATCAACTGGTTTCAGTTATCTGCACAATAACTTTTCTTGCCACAAACATCAGTGCTTTTTGACTTTCTCCATTAAACCATCAGTCTGTGGATGGTATATGGATATTTTAACTACACAACCTTAATGCAGTGGCACATCTGCTACAGTACACTTGATATAAATGGCATACCTTGGTCAGTAAGAATCTGTTTGGGGATACCTGCTCAAGAGAATACAAATTCACTGACTATAAGCCTTTGCATTAGCCATGCATAGTGTTACAGCTTTTTGAATTTTGTAGCATAGTTCAGCATTACTGGATGGACTGATGCCTATTGCTCATTTATAATACTGGTTCCACAATGTCCATAGCAATCAGAACCATTGCTAGGTTATTTGGTGTTCCGGAGATTTTCCCAATCTGATGACCTAGTAAAAAAGGCCATCTCAAAGTGTAAGATGAAAAAAAGAGAAAAAACTCTTCTGCTCTGCAAATGTAGCAAACTGCTTGCTGCAAATATAACAAGAGGTCTGCTACAGTTAAAATACCACAGAGCTTAAGCTGTGATTGCAGGCATCTGCCTATCTTGCCCCCCACACGCATACAACCTGCATCTAGGGCATCTGCCCCCTTTGCCCAACCCTAGCTACACCTCTACTGGTAATGCACTCAGAAGTTACTTCAGTAACAGGTAAGGGAATGAATGGACTCTTAAATGCTGCGTGGGGTGTAGTTTCCTAGCAACCAGAACAAGAAGAACAGAAATTTCTAGTTATTTCATTAAATCTGGACAATGAAATTTGGCTAATACTCCTGCCTATGTTTTGTGTGCTATCCTAGATTACCTCCTAACACTTCCCTGTGAGCTAACATCATTACTAGTGTCCTATACGGTGTTAGTACTAAGAATTAGTGCAGAATTTCCACCATATTTTTGCTTACTCTGCACAAAAGATTTTCTTTTAACTCAAAATAAGAATAAATAATTAATTGAGACAACTTACTTGCTATCTTCCCCTACAGCCTTGGTTACATTCTCCCTTGTCCTTAAAGTATCATCTTCCTAGTACATCTTTTTAAAACTCATGTACCTTAGCTCTAAGTCTACTAATTTGGGATACTTTCTTCACTAGCTTGTCTTTAGGTGGAAGATATAGTTTCCTAGCCTAAGTAATACTGGCAATGGAACTTTTCTTGTCTTACATTACAAAGGGCAGAACTGGACAAAAGTCTCCTTCTGCTTTAACTTTTCAACCACCAGTACAAGCCTCTTAAAAATTCCCTTTTTCTTTAACTTTCTGTTCCCTGTGAACAAAATGGGTTTATAACTTTGCATTTCTTGCCTATTTCATTGTTAGTACTCATTAGCATATTTTTGCTCTTAACAGTCCAGATATAAATGTCCTTATTCTTTTCCTTCTAT
This sequence comes from Protopterus annectens, assembly GCF_019279795.1. NCBI lineage: Eukaryota > Metazoa > Chordata > Ceratodontiformes > Protopteridae > Protopterus > Protopterus annectens. The sequence goes on from NC_056730.1 coordinate 731,515,616, forward strand.
TTCTATACTCTCTGTTTCTGTGCCAACGCTTTTTGTAAATATCAGTGCAGACATATGTCTTGTGTTGCAGTCTTCTCTCAGTTCATCTTCAGTTTCTATACTGAAATATTTATAGTACCAAGCTCTAGGACTAGTTTCTGGTAACACACTGTATCCTTTTTTATTATCTACCAGTAACACACATGATCTCTTTTACCATCTAACTATAACCAGATTCTCACCTGTTTTGTAGTTTTGATGAAAATTCTAGTCTTTCAGTTTTGCGTCTGAGTTTCTATAAAAGTGTCACTGCTGTACCTTCTCTGACCATTTGTATACTGGAGAGGTATATCAAGTTGTCTCTTTAACTCTTTCTTGTTATCTGTATCAACTTGACACATTGCCAGTAGATACCCACTCCTCTCACATATTCCATGGTGCTTTAAAATGGGGAAAAATATTTCCTGGCATAATAAATCAAGCCAGGAAGCATAGCTCCTGAATGAAACAGTTTCCATAAAATTGACTGAATTTCTCCAAGTGGGGTTGGATATTCCTTTTTATCACCATCTATACATATCACATCAAGCAACTTTTGTTTGCTACTAACCATCTACATATACAGGGACTTTCGACAAATGTATTCATTCTTCAGAAATCTAGTAAAATTAGCCTGGTACAAATACAGTTACATAATGCTGACAGAGTAATTTTACACTTTATTAGCTTGGTTCTAATACAATCACATAATGCTGATAAAGTGATTTTAACTTCATTTGTATCACACAGTAATGATGTTAGCCCATTGGGAAGTGTAAGGAGGTCATCTGGATTAGAAAAAAAACTTAGGCAATGGTATTAGCCAGATTTCATTGTTCAGATATAATGAAATAACTAGACATTTCTGATCTTCTTGTACTGAGTGACTGAAAACTGCACCCCATAAAACTCACCTTTGTAGCATGCATATCAGCTTTCATGTTTCTTCAACTGATATTCTCCTCAAAATAAGTGGAACAAATTTTAGCTATCTGACCCTTCCCTCCACATCTGAAACAAGTTAACTCAGTATGTGTTACTTTGTGTTTCACAGATTACCGTATATTTCTTACTGCCACTTTAGATTTAGAAATAGACAATTCAGTTTTAAATAATGAACAACTGACTTATAAGTGACCCATTAAATATGCTAACTTGTCATAATTCTTCGGATCATTTGTAGTACCCACTTTCTCATATTACTAGGTAAAGCTCTTTTAAATCTATCAATTGATAGAGTTTCTAACATTTTTACTGTACTATTTCATGATCTAAGCACAGTTTTAAAATCAGTTTTAAAACAGACTTCTGAGCCCTTAACAGTATATCAGCATAAACGTCCAACTGAGGAATTTTGCAGCTTGTACTTCAGAAGATTCCCCAACCCCAGCTAGTACTTCCTTGTTTAAATCCTTCATTGTCTCTGTAATTAGTTTCCTTCATGTCAACATATTTTAATGCTTTCCCTGTCAGAAGGGAAGAAAGAATTTCAGCCCATTCTAATGTGCTTTAAGAGATGTACATCAGCTGGCAAACTGAACCAGTGACAACACAAAAAAATGTTATTTAACAAGCAGCTTACAGCAAAATACAGTAGTTTGTCAGTGCAATAAACCCATCTGCACCTCCCATATCCTCTTAATTTATATATATATATATATATATATATATATATATATATATATACACACACACACACACACACACACACACACACACACACACACACACACGCATACAAAAATACACTGCAACAACTCAACTGCCTTGCAAGTTGATGAAATCACATTAAAATATTTGCAAATGGCTAACAAGGCAATCAACCATAGTCGAGATATATGTGCATTTTATAGTAACAAAATCTAGTTCACTAGGGTAAAACAGTGGGTGTGTGTGTGTGTGTGTGTGTGTGTGTGTGTGTGTGTGTGTGTGTGTGTGACCTTCATTTTCTACTTCTTATATATAGCAAATTATACAAAACTGCACTAAACTGTTTTAGGAAATCCTATGGTACACAAGGATAAAGCAATCATAAGGCAATCACATATTTAGTTAGTGACATGAGCACTGGAAGAGACACAGAGAGAGGATAGGAATGAGTGGCCAATGCTGACTCACCCATCCTTGAAGGGGGGGCAGCCTAGCACCACTGCAATATGCCAGGAGAAACATTAGTGAGCTCCATGCCACATAAACATTGAGGTGCTTAATTATGTGGTTGTGCATATGTGGAAAAGTGCATGCACCTCTGCAGGACAGAAATCAATGAACTGATAAGGTTGACATGAGGGGGTGGGAGTTATGGTACACTCCCTAGCAATCACCTCACTGCACCTTGATGTGGGTTGGGCTGAGCCCAAAAAAGGCTAAGGTGGGTCCAGTAGACCTGGTAAATGAGAACAAGAGTCATTAACAGCCAATGTTCAGCTGTAGGAAGAGAAAAAATGCATAAAACTGTTTCCTCGTGTACTTAAAGGATTGCTCCAACAACCTTGGCCCCTTGCCTACTGACCTTCATACTCACTCTTGTTGAATTAGCTCTTTCTTGCCCTACCAAGCCAGAGCTGACAGACAGAGGTCATTATCTAGACAGCCATCAAAGATAATTCACTCTTTTTCTGTTTTTTTCTCACTGACCCTAACATGTATGCAATGATCAAGGCACTGGGGAGGTGATGTGCAATGGGTTGACACAGTGAACATCCCTCACTTCCATATGTGGTCTTGCTGCCAGTCAGCCATGTCCCTCCCCTCACAGCATGAACAGTTGTCTCTTTGGTCTCCAACAGGGAGATCACGTTGCCCCTTGTGCCTTCAAGTGTAAGCAAACCCCACCCTCCCATTGGAGAGATGAGCAGGCCATGCCCCTTCAGTCGCCCCTCTTCCTGACTGGCTCCTCTAGTGCTGGGGCCACTAATCAAGCCGTGGTCAAGTGGGTTGCAGTCAGGGCTAATTTCTACATGCCACTGAGCCAAAAACATGCACACTGAAACTTTGATGATGTCTGTCATCCCTGTGACATTTATACTGTATGCATAGTACAAGGCTATCATGGTGAATATAATGTTAAAATAGTAAACTAAGTAAATTCATGAATGGCAGGACTAAAACCTTGCTGTATATTCTCATCCAAATGAAATACAGAATTCTGATGTATATAAGCTCATCTTTGGAAATAAGTAGCTTGCTCACTTACCAAGCATGGCATCTGTCTCAGCACACATTGCATAATAATGTGCTCGTATATCTCTGATCTCCTGCTCTGTGAAATTGCTGGTACAGTTTTTGGTGTAAGAGGAGTAATAGTCCACTGGATGAAAGTCAGACAGATGAAGCCATGTTGGAATGGTAACAGCGTCATAGGAAACCTACATGACAAAGCAGCACACTGAAATTCTCTGTACACTTCCATTTCAAACACATTCTAACAATTCAAAAGAATTAATGTAAACCATGCAGTTAAATACCTAATACACTGTTAGCCAACAACTGTATACTAAAATAATTAGCTAAACAATGTTTTACTTTATACCATGCTTTAGCTCTCAAGGCAGTTATTATTTCTAACATGTAACACTTTCATAGTGATTACAGATTAATTTATCAGAAAATGCTTAATAAACTTCCAAACAAAATGATGAAATAAAGGTACAAACCAGAATAAAATTAAACAGAAAGTACAAAACTCCAAAAAGTAATCCACAAAATGAGTACAAAAAAAAGTATTGTAAATGTCACCTGCCATACTTCTCACAACTTAAAACATAACATCAGGTCATACTTAACTCCACTAAGAAAGCAATCACATACTGCTAACAACCAGTCTACTGCACAAACAGGTAAAGATTTTAAAATATAAAAATACACACACAGACACACACACACACACACACACACACACACACACACACGTGCAAACTTAGGGCTCTCAACTGTACAGATTTTCACAGAATGTCTAGATTTTTACCTCATATTTTTGGTCTGCTCCTCATATAACTTGCAGTTCTCTGGCAAATTAGTGGGACTGAATTCACTAATGTCAGACATTTAAGTTTCAGACTACATATTCAGAAAATGCATGGTAAATCTAAACCTTTTATTCTAAAAATGAAGTTCATACTAGCATTAAAACGTGTCCCTATTTTTTGAGCCTTTGTCCAGATTTTTTATGCTAAGAGGTTGAGAGAGATGTGCATACTACACATACAGGCGATTATGATTAGGTTTGATAATAATCACGTTAAATGGTTCAAGAAACTTACCTTGAGAGCAAAGCTTGAAAAGCAAATACCTTGAATCAATTTTGAGAACACATTAAAAAACAGTTAAGACTGGTGACCTGATGTAATTCTTTGTCATATATGATCAAGGTTCTAAGAATCCACTTCTGGTAGAGTAGTTTGTTATCCAACCTACACCTCGGATTGTCTGAAGCATTAGGCCAACCAGAATTCCTAAAACTGGATAGTACAAAGACGTTATCTGCATATTATTAAAACATGCATGCTCATCCATCAGACAAATAAATAAAAGCTTTTTATAGTACATATACGTGTGCTTCCTCCACAAGGGAAGGTTGCTGCTACATATATCTTTTACTATCCAGTTTTAGGAATTCTTTATCATAAGTGAGGATTTTAGCTGCTCTAATGTATTACAAGTTAAAGGAAAGAAAAAAGAATTGAAACACACTGTCTGATAGCTTTAGAATATGTCACATATATCATTCTACCATCTAAAGGCAGCAAGAATAAAACCCTTCATCTAATTAACCATCAGTGTTAAAACTGTTACACCTTGTTTTGTCACACTTTCGGTGTTTGCTTAACAGTGCTAAGTGAGTAATAGCTTTCAAAGCTGTACAAAGGTTTTCAGTACAGTTCTTTAGTGATTGCAGTCTGCATGACAAGATACACCTTACTAATAAAAAATGTAGTCCAAGGAGAGCCATCATTATACTGCAAAACTGGGGAAATATGCATTTGTTCATCACATCCTCTAGTGCAAGACCTACCTGACCTTAAACAGTACAAGGAGTGCTTAATAAAAGCTTGATGATCACACCTAAAAGATGTTAAGATTGGGTTTCACCAGGGGCTAAAAGTGGACAGTGGTGGACAGTGTTGGCTGGCAAAGAACAGCAGCAGTAGGTAAAGCAGCTTTGAAAAATTGTTAGAACTTCATTCTGCTACACAAAAAGTGTGCCAGAACAGTGTGTAATAGCTTTTAATGCCTTTAGCTCTACAGAAAGGCACTTCATTTCTGCCTGCTGTCTTTCTGACTGACAGCTCTAAGTGCTTTATCAGCTTTTAAAGGCTTTGAAAGCTAATAAAACACTTTGCACTTATACACTATTTTTTCTGTAACTGATAGTACATGGAGCAGATAAAGCTCTTTACACTACAACGAACTGCAGTCGGGTCCCCGATCATAACCCTTTATTATAGCAATAACCCACGCCTGGGTGTGGGTAATGCTGGATTTACCCACGGTTGGCGTGGTTTGGTCCCGAGGGCTAGCCCGAGGACCAAACAAAGACAACCGTGGGTAAATCCAGCATTACCCACACCCAGAAGTGTTATTATATTAATGACATTATTTAAGAAAAGAAATAATTACTTTTCTTAAATAATGGCATTGTATACCTCTTGCTGCCCTTCCAGCTGTCTGGTGTTCTCAGTAGTTCTGATGTACTGCACATGCCTGCAGTACATCAGAGTTGGCAAAAGCAACGGAGAACGCAAGATCTCCGTTTATTTTAACTTTATGAGTTAAAATTATTATATCATCTGATACTTTGACCATATAGAAAACATCCCAAACATAAACAATGGAGACTTCAGGAGTATTATTTATGTCTTGTTACCATCTGGTTAGAAATAAAGACTCTATCTACTTTTGAATACATTTTGTATCTGTTAGAAAAAAAGGTGTATGGTAATGACTTTGAGTCTATGTGATTATTAATATCATTTAAATCACAAGAATTAGCAAAATCCTTTAAATGTTTTGCATTAGATAAAGTCACCAGCTAAAATAATATCTCCTATAGAGAATGATATGATCTTATCAAGTTGGTACTGATAAGACTTAATAGTTTTAGAAATGGGCATACTTTTATTCCAAAAATAGCCACTCCCTTTTTTCTGATCTTATTAGGCTTGCCTTTTTACACGATTATTCATGATCAAAATAACAGTTAACCATACTGCTCAAGTTAACCCCTACCCTAAGCAGCAGTACCTCAGCTGCCACCTTATCAATTTAATACTTGTTATATTTAACTTAAATTAACAACAGAGAAACTTTTTTTAAAAACAAATAAACTTGATATTAAGAACCAAGAAGAGAGAGAAATAAAAGATGTGAGAGAGGGAGAGAAAAAAAAGGGAGGGCATATCTACATATTAATTTATTCAAAGTTTGTAAAATAAGTTCTAATGTTCATTTAAATCAATAGCCTATTTTCTGTCATGTAAATGCAGTTAACAGCTTCAAAGGCTTTAAATTACTTGTATCAGAGTTTTTTTCTCATACTTATTATTGTCAGTAGAATAAAATATTATATTTATAGAAATTATTATAAATCATACTGCATAGTTATGTAAATTATATCTAAACTGTTGCTTTAAAATATGTCATATGACAACTAATCAGATAAATCAAATGAATTATAGCAATGTATATGTTTAAATCATAAGTTTTTACATACATTAATATCTAAAATATCACATTTGCTTACTATGAGAAACTGCATAATTTAAAATCATTATAACTTACATATTTTATAAATTATAACATAAATAATTAAGTAATTATATAAAATAACTCACATTTAAATGTTAAAGAGTTCATTTTCCATCGCAGAGTCATTTGAGTGATGAAGCTTTTAAAACAACTCGAGGACACTGTTCACTTAGGTAACCCACATATCCCAAAATGTCTCCCTTAACATTTTGGCGGAATTTTGTTAAAAACAAGTGACTGACATTCATTTAGCAGTATAAATGAATTTTGTCCCAATTCAATTTTTATACAAATCTAATATATTAATATGAAAGAGAATAAGGTAAAAAATAAAAGAGAGTAAAGTAATAGATAATGTAAAAGGAAGCTATAAAAGTATTTACAGTGGAATATTACTTACTGTTTATATTAATAAAGATGGAAATGAAACATACTATTTACTATTATTTAGTTCTAGAAGAAAAGAAGAAAAAAAAATGTATTTGTCAGAAAGAGAAACATATTGAATGATAGCTTGTTATTAGTTCCTCAGATATTATGACTGAGTTCTTTGTACACAGAAAATAACTTTGATTAAATCCTTTAATGAAGGACTAGCCCATTCCATTTTTATCCAAAATCTTATTTTTGATAAACAGCAATGCAGAGTCTAAGTCATCAAAAATTTTAGGACCATCAGGAAGGAAGGAAGATTTTAAACTGTGCTTTTAAGCTCCCTTATTAAAGGCAGAAAAACTTTTCTTTTAGTTATTACCAAGGAAGAATAGTCATTGTCAAAGCACAGTTGTCTCATTAATTTTAACAGGAGCTTTAGCCCAAGCAGATTTAAGAACCATCTCTTTATCAAAGATGATAGAAATCTAACTATAACTGATCTAGGATACTTTTTGTTAGAGTTAGTATTAGCTATAGATCTAAAAGACAATGCTTCTGGTAAGTCTAAAGTTTTTTTTCTGGCAGTCAAAATCCTAATGTTATTGCGCCTAGATCTATTTTCCAGGTCATCAAGCTTTGTTTGTAGAAAACTCCATGTTGATTTCCTCTTCTTGGATTCTACTTTCCATGTCATTTACAGTCTCTTCTATGCCTGTAATCTGGATATTCTGTTGTTGCAAGTCTATATGTAACAAGTCTATTTGTTTTGTAGTTTTTTCTATGAAGGTATCAATTTTAGTATCCAGTTTATCCATCTTAGCAGTAAGTTGCTGGATTGTAGATATCAGAGACTGAAGTTCTTTCTTGATGCTGGAGTCTTGAGAATTTGTCTTACTGGAACTCATTTCAAACAGAGAAACTGACAGGAAAATTTCCAATGTGATTTCTGACAGGAATATTATTAAAATTTCCTTTCTTTTTTAGATATAGTTCAAGAAATAGATAAAACAAACATATTTAGAAAGAAAATTACTTCATAAATTAATTTTTTAAGTAATTATTTCCTGTCAGTGCAGTGAAATTGGTGGAGCTGAAGAAATCTGCTGCTATCCTGTGTTCATCCTTGGCCACGCCCCTCTTAAAACAGACTTCTGAGCCCTTAACAGTATATCAGCATAAACGTCCAACTGAGGAATTTTGCAGCTTGTACTTCAGAAGATTCCCCAACCCCAGCTAGTACTTCCTTTTTTAAATCCTTCATTGTCTCTGTAATTAGTTTCCTTCATGTCAACATATTTTAATGCTTTCCCTGTCAGAAGGGAAGAAAGAATTTCAGCCCATTCTAATGTGCTTTAAGAGATGTACATCAGCTGGCAAACTGAACCAGTGACGACACAAAAAAATGTTCTTTAACAAGCAGCTTACAGCAAAATACAGTAGTTTGTCAGTGCAATAAACCCATCTGCACCTCCCATATCCTCTTAATTTATATATAATATATATATATATACACACACACACACACACACACACACACACACACACACACAAAAATACACTGCAACAACTCAACTGCGTTGATGAAATCACATTAAAATATTTGCAAATGGCTAACAAGGCAATCAACCATAGTCGAGATATATGTGCATTTTATAGTAACAAAATCTAGTTCACTAGGGTAAAACAATGTGTGTGTGTGTGTGTGTGTGTGACCTTCATTTTCTACTTCTTATATATAGTAAATTATACAAAACTGTACTAAACTGTTTTAGGAAATCCCATGGTACACAAGGATAAAGCAATCATAAGGCAATCACATATTTAGTTAGTGACATGAGCATTGGAAGAGACACAGAGAGAGGATAGGAATGAGTGGCCAATGCTGACTCACCCATCCTTGGTGGGGGGGACAGCCTAGCACCACTGCAATATGCCAGGAGAAACATTAGTGAGCTCCATGCCACATAAACATTGAGGTGCTTAATTATGTGGTTGTGCATATGTGGAAAAGTGCATGCACCTCTGCAGGACAGAAATCAATGAACTGATAAGGTTGACATGAGGGGGTGGGGGTTATGGTACACTCCCTAGCAATCACCTCACTGCACCTTGATGTGGGTTGGGCTGAGCCCAAAAAAGGCTAAGGTGGGTCCAGTAGACCTGGTAAATGAGAACAAGAGTCATTAACAGCCAATGTTCAGCTGTGGGAAGAGAAAAAATGCATAAAACTGTTTCCTCGTGTACTTAAAGGATTGCTCCTTGCCTGCTGACCTTCATACTCACTCTTGTTGAATTAGCTCTTTCTTGCCCTACCAAGCCAGAGCTGACAGACAGAGGTCATGATCTAGACAGCCATCAAAGATAATTCACTCTTTTTCTGTTTTTTTCTCACTGACCTTAACATGTATGCAATGATCAAGGCACTGGGGAGGTGATGTGCAATGGGTTGACACAGTGAACATCCCTCACTTCCATATGTGGTCTTGCTGCCAGTCAGCCATGTCCCTCCCCTCACAGCATGAACAGTTGTCTCTTTGGTCTCCAACAGGGAGATCACGTTGCCCCTTGTGCCTTCAAGTGTAAGCAAACCCCACCCTCCCATTTCCTGACTGGCTCCTCTAGTGCTGGGGCCACTAATCAAGCCGTGGTCAAGTGAGTTGCAGTCAGGGCTAATTTCTACATGCCACTGAGCCACAAACATGCACACTGAAACTTTGATGATGTCTGTCACCCCTGTGTCATTTATACTGTATGCATAGTACAAGGCTAACATGGTGAATATAATGTTAAAATAGTAAACTAAGTAAATTCATGAATGGCAGGACTAAAACCTTGCTGTATATTCTCATCCAAATGAAATACAGAATTCTGATGTATATAAGCTCATCTTTGGAAATAAGTAGCTTGTTCACTTACCAAGCATGGCATCTGTCTCAGCACACATTGCATAATAATGTGCTCGTATATCTCTGATCTCCTGCTCTGTGAAATTGCTGGTACAGTTTTTGGTGTAAGAGGAGTAATAGTCCACTGGATGAAAGTCAGACAGATGAAGCCATGTTGGAATGGTAACAGCGTCATAGGAAACCTACATGACAAAGCAGCACACTGAAATTCTCTGTACACTTCCATTTCAAACACATTCTAACAATTCAAAATAATTAATGTAAACCATGCAGTTAAATACCTAATACACCGTTAGCCAACAACTGTATACTAAAATAATTAGCTACTTTATACCATGCTTTAGCTCTCAAGGCAGTTATTATTTCTAACATGTAACACTTTCATAGTGATTACAGATTAATTTATCAGAAAATGCTTAATAAACTTCCAAACAAAATGATGAAATAAAGGTACAAACCAGAATAAAATTAAACAAAAGTACAAAACTCCAAAAAGTAATCCACAAAATGAGTACAAAAAAAAGTATTGTAAATGTCACCTGCCATACTTCTCATAACTTAAAACATAACATCAGGTCATACTTAACTCCACTAAGAAAGCAATCACATACTGCTAACAACCAGTCTACTGCACAAACAGGTAAAGATTATAAAATATAAAAATACACACACAGACACACACACACACACACACACACACACACACACACACACACACACACACACACACACACACACACACACACGTGCAAACTTAGGGCTCTCAACTATACAGATTTTCACAGAATGTCTAGATTTTTACCTCATATTTTTGGTCTGCTCCTCATATAACTTGCAGTTCTCTGGCAAATTAATGGGACTGAATTCACTAATGTCAGACATTTAAGTTTCAGACTACATATCATTCAGAAAATGCATGGTAAATCTAAACCTTTTATTCTAAAAACTAAGTTCATACTAGCAAAACTTAAAATGTGTCCCTATTTTTTGAGCCTTTGTCCAGATTTTTTATGCTAAGAGGTTGAGAGAGATGTACTACACATACAGGTGATTATGATTAGGTTTGATAATAATCAAGTTAAATGGTTCAAGAAACTTACCTTGAGAGCAAAGCTTGAAAAGCAAATACCTTGAATCAATTTTGAGAACACATTAAAAAACAGTTAAGACTGGTGACCTGATGTAATTCTTTGTCATATATGATCAAGGTTCTAAGAATCCACTTCTGGTAGAGTAGTTTGTTATCCAACCTACACCTCGGATTGTCTGAAGCATTAGGCCAACCAGAATTCCTAAAACTGGATAGTACAAAGACGTTATCTGCATATTATTAAAACATGCATGCTCATCCATCAGACAAATAAATAAAAGCTTTTTATAGTACATATACGTGTGCTTCCTCCACAAGGGAAGGTTGCTGCAACATATATCTTTTACTATCCAGTTTTAGAATTCTTTATCATAAGTGAGGATTTTAGCTGCTCTAATGTATTACAAGTTAAAGGAAAGAAAGAAGAATTGAATCACACTGTCTGATAGCTTTAGAATATGTCACATATATCACTCTACCATCTAAAGGCAGCAAGAATAAAACCCTTCATCTAATTAACCATCAGTGTTAAAACTGTTACACCTTGTTCTGTCACACTTTCGGTGTTTGCTTAACAGTGCTAAGTGAGTAATAGCTTTTAAAGCTGTACAAAGGTTTCCAGTACAGTTCTTTAGTGATTGCAGTCTGCATGACAAGATACACCTTACTAATAAAAAAATGTAGTCCAAGGAGAGCCATCATTATACTGCAAAACTGGGGAAATATGCATTTGTTCACCACATCCTCTAGTGCAAGACCTGCCTGACCTTAAACAGTACAAGGAGTGCTTAATAAAAGCTTGATGATCACACCTAAAAGATGTTCAGATTGGGTTTCACCAGGGGCTAAAAGTGGACAGTGGTGGACAGTGTTGGCTGGCAAAGAACAGCAGCAGTAGGTAAAGCAGCTTTGAAAAATTGTTAGAACTTCATTCTGCTACGCAAAAAGTGTGCCAGAACAGTGTGTAATAGCTTTTAATGCCTTTAGCTCTACAAAGAGGCACTTCATTTCTGCCTGCTGTCTTTCTGACTGACAGCTCTAAGTGCTTTATCAGCTTTTAAAGGCTTTGAAAGCTAATAAAACACTTTGCACTCATATACTTTTTTTTCTGTAACTGATAGTACATGGAGCAGATAAAGCTCCTTACACTACAACGAACTGCAGTCGGGTCCCCGATCATAACCCTTTATTATGTGTTCTCAACAGAGGTGCCAAGATTTACTTCTCGAGCTTCGATTGTAAGGTAAACTTCTTGGCATCCACACATCAAACACATAAGTTGATTACGATTAGACAACTGATCATAATTCTATATGTTCTCAGTATGAAGTGTCTTAAAACAAGCTTGTTATACCTAGATTCTTACATATGACCTTCTCTATAGTAATGCCACTTTTTTCTCGAATTTTGGAATCTAATTAATCTCTCTGTTAGTAATAAACCCTCGACAACATGCTGAAGACTATTACAAGAAAAAAAAAAACAGAAATTTAACACTGTACTGGTATGCAAAAGAAGATGGGAAAGGAAATCTGAAATGTAAAAGAAAATCAATTTTTTTTTTTTATTTTATTTTATTTTATGCTTTGGTAAATGGCATATGAAACTTATCAGAGGCCTGTTGCAGTGAAAGTCTGAAAAAGTTCCCCACAAAGAATAAAAAATAAAAACTTTGTGCAGGCAGACAGCAAGAATAAATATTATGAAACTATTATGTGTTGCCTGACTATAGAAATGAAAAAGAAAACATTCACAAAATTATACAAGTAGCACCATAAAAATGTATATATGGGTTAGGAAAATAGTGGCTGTCAGTGGTTGAAAACCATTAGAAAGGATTATGATAATCAGCATAAGAATATGGTGCGTCTCTTCATTAACTTTTTGAAGTAAATGTCAAGTGGTTATGTCTTTTCTATAAAACACGGTCAAATGTGGGAGGTTTGGCACAATAGTTAAAGTTTTCGTCCCATAGGAACAAGGTACAGGGTTTGATTCTCACCTTGGTCTATTGGCTAGGTTTAAAATGGCCCTTCAGGGCACTTAGCCTATTATTCACTTAGTAAAGGGGTTGGTGTAATGGATAAGGAGTTTAGTGCCTTGCAGATAAAAGGTACAGGGTTTGATTATCACCTTGTAAACCATAACTAGGCCTAAAAAGGACCACTAGAGTCGTTAGCCAAGTAATCACTTATGAACCATAACTATTAACTGTACACTAAAGCATTGCTGGTGTTCCCCTGCTATGTGAGGAAAGTAAACATATACTTTTTTTGTCTGTGATTGACAGCGCTGCTTTCTGTTACTTGTTCCAATTTGTTTTCTGTTTTAAGAAATCTGCCTGGCCTGGTGTTTTTGTTCTATGTGAGAGGCAGACACAAATTATGTAGGTTGCACATTTCACATGTTTTTTTTTTTTATTGGTTAAATTGTCTCCTCCCAAGTGATACTTAAATACTCAGTGAAATTCTGGGTCTTTGTCTGTCTGAAAAGATTTCAACCCTGTATAAAGTAAAGCACTGCTGATGATTCCCTGCTGGGTTTTCCCACCCACCTTCCCTGATCTGTTTTTTAAACCTGGTGATTTTAAGCTGTCCAACCCTACTGTAAATTGAGCTTAATAAGCTCCTCCCTTTCTACACTGCTATTGATACCCTGAATTATTTATTTACCTTTCCTTGTGCTTATATTGAAAAAGTGCATTTTGCCTCTCATTGTCTGTTCTACTTGATTTGACTTCATTACCTAGCTAGCTGGTGGATAAAGCAGTGTATTTTTACACTCTAGCAAACACTTGTTTTTACATCAAAAGAGGTCAGTGGGAGGTACCTTGCCTGTTTAGGTTAGGGAAACACTTGAGATTTCCGAATGTAGTTTTATTGGCTGAGAGCTTATCAGCTTGTCTTGTTTTTTACTACCTTTATAAATTCTGTACACTTGAGTGGCCCTTGGCTCATTTATTCAAAGTGAAGTACTTTTATTGAATAATCACATTTTATAAGCTGTTTAAAGTACACTGCTGTATCCATATCTTTAAGTTTGTTTGTGGTAGCATTTCATTCTGGGCACTCGTTCACCTGTGCTTTTATATTAGCAGGACTGGGAGTATTCATTTAGTGGCAGTAAGTGTTTGTCTATTTGAGCTGAGAAACACACAAAGGGGCTGTAAGTATTTTTTTGCACTTCTCTGCCCCTGATCTACACACTGTTCTGATACCTAGATAGCATAAACTTGATTCAGACCTGCTGAATCTAGCCTGTTAACTTGCCTTCCGATGATGTATAAACTATACACTGGAATTGATGCCAACAGAGTTTAGTCACTTAGAAGAAAACTCACTCATGGCAGATATGAAACAAAGGATCATTTGTAGTTAAACAAAGCCATAATGGAGAACTGTAAAAAGGGGAAGAATCTAAGTATGTCATGGAGAGACTACAAAAAAGCATTTGACAGTATCCCACAATCATGGATAAAAGAGTGCTTAAAATGTATAAGATATACCATACACTGATCAACTACATTACAATGACCTTGCAACAGTGGCAAACCACTTTGCAGTTGAGCAATGATAAAGGACAAATTATTATTCCAATGATACAAATTCAAAGAGGGATATTCCAAAGTGACTTTCTGTCACCACTGCTTTTCTGTCTTGCCATTAGCCCATTAAGCTGAATACTTAACAGATTAGGCCATGGCTACAATCTGGCTCCCAGAAAACAACAAAGTATAAAGACTTATCTTTTTTTTTGTACATGATTTAAAACTGTATAGTTCATCAGATGAGGAACTGAAAGCACAACTGCAAATTGCCAAAACTTTTTCAGATGATATAAGAATATCATTTGGTCTTGATGAACTTGCAAAAGCAACCTTTAATGCAGAAAAACTGCAGTGCCAAGAAAACATCAGTTTGAGACAAGAATGTGATATAAAAGAACTTGAGCAAGAGGGAGTGTATAAATATTGAGGAACTGATGAAGGATCAACAATAAAACATGAACAAATGTGAATAAAACTTAGTAAGGAATACTTTAGAATACTTAAATTAATAATGAAAACAGCACTGACATCTAGGAATAAAGTCCAAACTATAAACCAATTTGCTCTCTTTATCCTAACTTACAGTTTTGAAGTTATTGACTAGCCCCAGAAGGTGTTGGATAGGTTGGATAAGACAACAAGAAGGATGCTTCATGCTCATTAATTGATTTAAAAAAATCAGTGCATACCAAGATTATATATTCCCCATTCTGAAGGAGGTATGGGCCTCCTTGAAATTGGTTGCATGTATAGATCTGTAATTGTGGAACTGCATACATATCTGCTGAGCTCACAAGACCCAAACATAGTGAAAGCTTTGAAACATGATGAGAATAAGTCTAAGATGACTTCTCTGCTTAGTTTAGCAGAAGCATATCAGCATCAAGTGGGAGTGGAAATCAAACCAGAAGGATAAATCAGGCAGCAACTGAATGTGCCAAAAAACAAAAGAAAGAATACAAGGTGAAGGAACAGATGAAAAGGCAAGATGGAAAATGCATATATATACCTGCAAATATAGAAAACTCTTGGAACAACCTCATGTTGATCAGGATCAAATGCAAAAATGGTTAAGGAGAGGAGAATTTAAACCAAAATACAAAAAATTAATATTGGCGGCCCAAGATAGTGGATTATGTACACATTAGTTTACAAAGTCCATTGAACACATGGGAGAAACAGATAAATATAGGTTTTGTAAAACAGAATTGGAAACAGTTGCACAACTTGTTGTTGGTTGTGATATACTAATGGCAGAAGGACTGCATACTGAAAGGCATAACAATGTGGCAAGATTGTTGCATTGGGGATTGTACAAACATTATAATACTGAAGTAGCTGAAAAACAATGGAAATATGAGCCACAAAGCATTATAGAAAATGATGACACTTAAATCACATGGGATCGCCAATTACCAACAGTTCAAAAAATAGACGCGACAGGTATAGCAGTCCATGAAAAGAAGACAAAAGTAGCATTGATCACTGAAATTGCTAAACCCATTGACTACAGTGTCTTACATACAGAGAGACACAAAGTCATAAAATACCAGGATTTGCAGGCAGAAATGAGGGCAGTTTGGAAGAAGGATACTCCAGACAGTTCCAACAGTAATAGGACCAATGGGTCTTATAAAAATAATTTACAGTTGTATTTAGATATGTTACCAATACATGTAATTCTGTATGAATTGCAGAAGGAGTCATTACTGGGCACATTGCGGGTGCTGTGAAGAGCACTTCTGGCTAACATCAAAGATTGAAACAATACTAATTTCAAGAACTTTAATCATACTTTGACTTAGGAATGGGGTCCATTCCTGTCATGGTATTAGAAACCCAAAAGACTTGGAAAAATTAAAAAGGGAGGGACCAGATAACTTCCCAGGTTGCTTATTAAGCAATCTAAAACAGGACCTAGCAGACCCACTTGGCATTCTCTTTAACCATAGCCTAAGAACTGGCTTTGTTCCATCAGAGTGAACAGCGACAGTAATCCCCTTGCACAAAGGGGGGCCATCAATCGACCCTGGCAACTATAGACCTATAAGTTTAACCAGCCTCATCTGCAAGGCCATGGAAAGAATCATCATGGACCTTATCAAAAAGGACATAGGCAACCTTCAAACTCTAGACCCAACCCAGTTTGGCTTTGTTAAGGGTAGAGCATGCTTATTAAACCTAGTAGACTTCTTCGAGAAAGTCACTGTACATCAATATGTGTGTACACCTTTAAGAAGCTTTCTAGGGGCTTGCACAGGTGTATAAATACTGAGCACGTGTGAGCCTGACTGCAATTTTGTGGTAAGCTGTTGAGATGTAAGCATGCCTGTTTATGTAGTCTGTCAGTTAATCAGTTTATTTATATTTTGTACTGCTGGTATCCATCCTGATGTGTTTTTCCATAATAAGGCATGTAAACGAACTACCCCGCCTGTTTGTCTTTAATGGGAAACAAGAACAGTGACATGGTGTCAGAATGGGATCCAGAAATTCAGATTCCGGACTGAGAAGGCACTCAGTTAAAGGTGGAGAAATATACAACAGTGGATCATCCCCGCTGCAGGTTTAATTTGCAAACTCAGGTCAGAAATGTATTTCAGGTATCAAAGCTTACTTAAATTATTTCTTATTGGTAAAATATAAAATGAAGCACTCAGAATGCTCTAAACAAGTTTAAAAGTAAAAGAAATGTCTGAAACTGTGAAATATTGAAGAAATATTCAAATGACTACAGAAAATGTTTGAAATCAAGTCTGAATCACATAAAAATAAATAAAATAATGGAAACTACAGCATTTTTTTCGAAGTAGCTTATAGCACGTACTTTTTTCACATTAATTAAAGCTATTCAAGATATCCAAAGCATACAGAGAGTTTGCATGATTGTGCAGTATTATAGTACAGTTATTTTGCAAAATACAGCCATTTCAAAGCATATTTCTCAAAATACAGTATTTCAGAGAGTTTATTGTACAGTTGAATGTTATTACAAGTACTGGCTGTGTGTGCATGTTTGTACATAATTACAAGGGCTATTTTCAGTGTGTTTAAACATACTTTGTTGGCATGGCAGATGGATTTCGAAAAGCAGCTCCACTTGTATTTGATAATAACATTGCAGAGAACTAGAGAGTGTTTGAGCAAGAATATGATATATTTTCATACAAGCTACATTTTTTGATAAAGATGACCATACAAAGGCATTTATTCTGCTTAATTTAGCTGGTTCAGAAGCCATAGAAAGGGGGTGTTGATTTGTGTATGCACCTGCTGTATTTGCAGGGGAAGGAGAAACCAGCATATAGTGTTACCGGCTGAGTCAAGGGTAGAACCCAAGTGCTTAAAACATAAATTTAGAGAAATGAGTAACCCCCAAATGAATATTCAATGGAAATGCACTTACTTTACACAAGAGATCAAAAGCCTGGAGAAAGTGTTGCAGCCTATATATAACTGACTTGAGAAAAAAAGCTAAAACGTGTAGATTTGGTGATTTAAGGGATGAGTTGATAAAAGACAGAGTGGTATGTGGTATTAAATATGATGCTGTGAGAAAGATTTTGCTTCGTGACAGTGATTTAACTTTGAATAAAGCCATTGAGATTTGTCAGATATATGAGCTCACAGAAAACCACACAGGTATGCTTACAAATGAGAAATGCATGCTTCCAGTATTTTCTAGTGCTAATGTTGATAGCATGCAGCACGTGGTTAAAAGAAACAGGCCCAAGCACATGTCAGGAACTGTAAGCCCTGCAGCACTCACAAGGAAACCCTGTAGCTTTTTAGGAAATTCCAGAGTACGCACAGTCTCAGTGAAGTATAAGGGTGAGTCAGCAAATTCAAAGCATCTGCCTATACCCGGTTTCATAGTCAATTATCATAATTGTGATGCAAATCATGAGCCCAAAAGAGAAAAGTGCTGAGGTTTTGGTCAACAATGCCTCAAATGCATGTAAAATAAAATAAATAAAATAAATAATTTCAAAAGGTTTTGTAAATCAAACAAGGGACATTCTTTTATTAAAAGAGAACATTCCAAGAGACAAGTTGATTAATTAGAAAGCTGTGACCCTGTTTTATGTTGATGGTGTGTCTGTGCGAAGTGAAACAGTCAATGCAGTACATTTATGGGCAAAAAATGAAGTATTTTGTACTGTTTGGATAAATGGAAGACCCAAAGAGCTCAAAGTTGACACAGATTCAAAGTGCAATGTTATGTCAGCAGAAACATTTGCTAGAGTATGTGTAGGTGAGAAGCTTAATTTGGCAAAGTGTGTGAAGCTTGTTGCTTACGGAGGTGAAGAAATTTAAACCAAATGTTCAGTAATACTTTCATGTTACTCTGCTGGAAACAGCTATGACTTGCAATTTTACGTGGTCAAGAGGCACGTGTAGCCATTATTAGGCCTTAGAGATAGTTTGAAAGTAGGACTACTTTCATTTAATAAAGAAGTCCATCATGTAAGCTTAAAAGACCTCTGTTCTATCTTCACCCAGACTATTTTTTCTAGCTATACTGATCTTTTCGAAAGCAAACCAGGTGAACTCCCAGTTGTGTACTCCATGAAGTTAAACCCCAAAGTCAGTCTAGTTGTCAGGCCAGTCCAGAAAGTTCCAGTAGCTATGCAGAACAGAGTCAAGGCTGAGCTTGGTAAAATGGTGCAGCAAAGTGCAGTTTGTCTAGTTGAAGAACCAACTGAATGGGTACCCTCCATGGTCATTGCTCATAAGAAAAGCTCAGATTATATTAGAATATGCACAGATCCATGAGATTTGTACAAAGCACTGAAAAGACTTCATAATCCAATGCACACAGTCAAAGAAGTTGCTGCTCTTATGCCAAATGCCACAGTTTTTCTGTCTTAGATGCAAAGAGTTCATTTTGGCAAATTGTGCTTGACTGAAAATCTTTATTGCTAACCACTTTCAGTACCCCTTGTGGCAGATATAGATTTTTGAGAATGCTATCTGGGATAAATTCTGCCAGTGAAGGCTTTCAGTGTGCAATACAGCAAATTTCTTCTGGGTGCTATTATAGTAGATGATACTGTAGTAGGAGGTAATGGTGAAGCTGAGCATGACAGAAACCTCAAGAAAGTTCTGGAATGAGCACATGAAGTGAATCTTAAGCTGAATCCTCAGAAGTACAAGTTCAGGCTACGAGAAGTTACTTATGTTGGTCACTTATTTACCAGTTCAGGCTTATGACCAGATCCTTCAAAGCAAATAGCAATTCTTGAGATGCCAGCTCCAGACAATGTTCAAGCCCTACAGCATTTTCTTGGCATGGTTAACTACCAAGGCATGTTCATTCCAGACTTGAGCCAACTTTCAGCACCGCTCAGAAAGCTGACCTGCATGGATGTACTATGGTCATGGTTAGAATGACATCAGAGAGAATTTGATGTCATGAAACAGAAAATTGCCAGTCCACCAACTCCCAGATACTATGATGTTCACAAACCAGTTACTCTTTCTTATGTTTCTTATGATACTTCAAAATTTGGTCTTGATGCAGTCATTCTTCAAGAGGGTAGACCAGCAGCCTGTGCATCCAGATCTCTAACTCAAACTGAAATGCACTATGCACAGATAGAGAAAGAACTCTTGGCAATTGTGCTTGCATGTTCAGAGTTCCACGATTACATTTATGGTACAGCTATCCAGACTGAAACAGATCACCAACCTCCCGTCATTTTTTTGAGAAAGCCTACGTATGCAGCTCCAGCCAGACTGCAACGCATGATGCTCAAATTCCAGAAGTACAATTTCAAGTTTTGTCTGCACAAAAGGCAAACTTCTTTATCTTGCTGATGCTTTATCCAGATCCCCCAGGAATACCACTGAACAGCATGAAAATGAGAAACGTGATTTTGAAGTCATGGAAGTGAGACATTTTCTTCCAGTGCAATCTTCTTTACCAGTGGAAGTGCATCATTATTCTCCATACAGAGATGAGATTTTGTTTGATAATGGTATCATCATGAAAGGTCCAAAAGTGATTATTCCAAAATACTTACAACAAGAGTACATTACCATCTTGCATCATGGCCACCCAGGAACTGATTCTACCAAAAGAAGGGCAAGAGACATAGTATTTTGGCCTTCTATGTCACAGGATATTGACAGAGTACTTTCATCTTGTTCTGTATGTAATAGTCCATCAACAAATAGAAACCAGGAACAGGAGGGTATAAACATGTTGATTGAATATATAACATCTGTACCAGAACTAAAAGAACATAGGTTCACAGGTTCATAGGTAGGTACTAGGCTATCGGCCCAAGGGCTTACATAAGCCTAGCCAACAAGTTCCCTGGCTTACGCCTCCCAATGAAAGTTATTTTCCTGTGCCACTGTTGAGCAGAGACACAGAAGTGCTCCCCGGGGTGTATTTCCTATTTTCCATCCACTCATCAAGATTTTTCTTGAAGAGTGCTAATGAAGAACTTTGCTTGACATAGATGGGTATCCTGTTCCAGAGTATGAGAAGTCTCTGGGACAGGAATCTATCCCTCCAGCATGTCCTGTTTATTGTGGTGACAAGGTTTAGGTCCCTAGAGCGTGTAGCTCGGAGGGATTGGGATTTCTTTAGGTGTAGCATGTCCAACAGCTCTGGGTTTGACATAGCTTTACATGTTAGGCAGAGATCACCTTGAAGTAGGCAATATGCTACGGAGTAAAGCTGGAGTTTTTTGAGGCGGTCAGTGTAGGGCATTTGTTTGAGGCCAGTAATCCTCTTTGTGAGGTACTTCTGTGGTCTTTCCAGCTGCTGCAGATATCTTGTGAGGTACATTCCAAAAGGGGCATTTTACTCTATAATGGGTCTAATGAGTGTCGAGTAGAGGGGAACAATGACCTCTTTTTTCCTGGATGAGAACCCATTTATGATGAGGTGTGCCACGTAGAAGGACTTCCTGACTACTGTGGCGATGTGACTATAAAAGGAGAGACTACTGTCCACCTGGGTCCCAAGGTCTCTTATCATGCATTCGCTGTTAAGTAGATTGCTGCCTATGTGGTAGTTCACGGGTACAGAGTTTTTACCAAAGGGGATGACACTGCACTTTTTGGCATTGAGCTTGAGGCCATGGCTCTGACACCAGGCATCTGTCTCAGAGAGGCCCTTCTGTAGGATGTCCACATCATTTGGGGACTTGACTATGGCTCCTAGTTTGCAGTCATCTGTGAACTTCGCTAGCCAGAGGCCTTCTGTGTTAGCCTGTACTTCAGAGAAGTAGATACCAAACAGGAGAGGTCCCAGGACAGAACCCTGTGGTACTCCACTTGTCACTGCTTTGAGGTCAGATTTGGAGTCTGCAACTTTTACAGTGTGGGTTCTGTCAGTGAGCTAGTTGGCAACCCATCTTGTGATGTAGGGATTTATATCTAGTTTAGTGAGTTTAGCTATAATTCCAGAATGGGGGATGGTGTCGAAAGCCTTGGCGAGGTCAAGATAGGCTGTGTGAACCACATTACCCTCATCTACGGCATTGGTGACTGCCTCAAAGAAGTCAATCAGGTTCAGGAGGCATGATCTGCCTTTCACAAACCCGATCTGGGTGGGATCCAGAGTTTGGAGGTTACCAATGTCTTTGTTTATGAGTTCCATGATGATACGTTCCATGGCCTTGCAGACCAGGCTCGTCAGGCTAACAGGTCGATAGTTCCCGGGATCAGTGGTGGCTCCCCCTTTGTGGAGTGGGATAACTGTTGCTGTGCACCATTCAGTGGGCACAAAGCCTGATGTGAGGCTATTATTGAACATGGTGCTTAAGTGGGGAGCCAGTTCGTTCTGAAGTTTGTGTAAAACGCAGCCTGGGATGTCGTCTGGTCCCATGGATGTTGTGTTTTTGGCTTTAGAGAGTGCAGTTTTTACCTGCGTAGTTGTGATTACAGGGACTCTGCATTCTTCCTGTATAGATATGGGCCCTTTGGGGGGGGGGGGGTAAAGTTAGCATTGAACCTATCTGCCAGGATGTTGGCAATATCAGTTGGTTCTGTAATTTTCTTGCCTTTGTGCTATAACTCAGAGCAGATCTGGGTGTTGCCATCAAGATTCTTGACATAGCTATAGAATGTTTTGTGGTTGTCCTTGTAATTAGTGGTGATTTTGTTTTCATAGCTAGCTTTGGAGGATCTTATAAGGGATCTCTGCTTCTTACTGAGGCTGACCAGGGAGCTCCTCCACTCATGGGATTTTACTCTCTTTTGCAACAGTTTCTTCCTTCTGTTGTACAGATTGTTTATGGCAGGGCACCACCAGATTGGCTTCCTTTTTTTGGAGGATAGCGTCTTGGTTCTGTTTGAGATAGCACGATCCATGCACTCGTGTAGGTGCTTATAGAGTGCATTTGTGTAGGATTCAGCAGCTGTAACTGTATTGTCCATCTGCATGGGTGTCATGAAGTTGACCACTTCTGTCTTAAGAAGCATGAAGATGACTTTGGAGAAAT
The DNA here is from genome assembly GCF_019279795.1 of Protopterus annectens. NCBI lineage: Eukaryota > Metazoa > Chordata > Ceratodontiformes > Protopteridae > Protopterus > Protopterus annectens. Next base: position 731,538,761 of record NC_056730.1, read on the forward strand.
GTTTTACTGTGGTTTCCTTAATGGGGGGTGGGGGTGGGATGTGGATATCAAGGGTGATTAGCTTATGGTTGGATCGGACCAACAAGGAGTTGACTTCAGGTGTGGAACACCGGTCACTCATGTTGGCAATGACTAGGTCTAGGATACTGTTGCCCCTGGTGGGGGTGTGGATAACTTGATCCAGGGCATTGGAGTTTATGAATTCCAGAAAGCGTTGAGCTAAGGAGTTGGTACACAAGTAGTTTTCCCATTTAATGGTGGGGTAGTTGAAGTCGCCCATTATTAGGGGGTTTGGTTGAACACTAATATTTTCCAGTACATCAAGAAAAGAGGTTTGGGAATGGTGGGGGATCTGTAGCAAGCTACAATTTGGATTGCAGTTTTGTCCAGAGTTAGTTGCACTTGGATAATCTCAGATGTATTATGCTAAGCAACTAGCCTGGAGGTGTGGATATCCTTAATGAATATGGACACATCTCCGCCTATGGTGTTTCGGTCCAGGTTACATGGCCAAAAAGTATGGTATGAGTTATAACCTGGGAGTGCAGGGGTGATCTCTGGAGCCTTGAACCAGGTATCAGTCACTGCACAGATATCAATGTTCTCCATTTTAAGGAGTGCCTCGAGTGAGTGCATTTTGAGATTTAGAGTTCTAACATTGAGTAGCATTACCCTCAGTTTTTGCTTGCCTGTTCCTGTTATGGTGGTGAATTTGTTATTTGAACCTTGCCTAAAAAAGGCACTATAGAGGCAGCAAGAGCCTTAGCCAGTATCCGGAATCCCAGGGGCGACAGGTGCAGGCCATCTGTGGCAAAGCATCGTGGTCTGTCGACCATGTCATCCCAAGCAGACAGATACTGAATCTCCTGAGAATGACACCAGAAGCTTAGCCAATTGTTGAAGTCAATCATGTTGTCCTTGTACTGCGGTATCATTCTGGGTGATGGCAGAATGCTACTCAGGGCTAGGGTCATAGATGCCTGGGCTACAATTTCGGAGAGCTTTTCCATGTCTTTTTTCATGTGGTCCAGGGAGGTACATCTCAGGTCATTCACACCAACATGGACAATGACAGAGTCATATTTGTACATGTTGTGGTGTGACCTGAGTGCATGGGTTATGTGGCGAATCCTGGCACCCGACAGGCAGCTGACAGTAACCTTCTCCTTGTTTAGCCTGGTGAGTGGAACATTAGTGTGCCTGACTATAGAGTCACCTATGACTAGTGTGTTGGGTACGTTGTTTTGCCTTATTGGCTGTGGTTGAGTGGCACACTGAGTCTGTGGGCTATGTGTCATTTTGGTTGTGTTGGGGGATGGAGGTTGCTTCCATTTCTGCTTTGGAGGTCTCTGTTGTTGAGGAGAGGGTTGTCTGTGTAGATGAGGCAATTTCTACATTGCCTCAAGATGCCAAGATTCATCAGATGGACAGGAGAGAACACTGGGAGCTGATCTTTGGACATGCCTGAATAAAAAAATATTTTCCTCTAGATAAGTGAGGAAAGTGAGTACAAGAGCTGTTTTTCTCTAAGCAAGTGAGAAAAGTAAGAACAAAATCTGTTTTCCTCTAGGTAATGAGGAAGACTGAGTGCTATAGTCAATAGTAGCTTATTTAGTGCTTACAGGTTCTGAACAAGTGCTGAGCATGAACAAGCAAATTTAAGTGCTAAAACTAAGAATCTGTATCTGCACTAGATGAGTCACAGGATAGAAACAAGTGCAAATGCAGGCTTTCAAATCAGAAAGTTGAGACAGATGGAAGAGATTGCCCAAACGGTCAACAACTACAATTTCTGGGCCAGAACCACTCCTTATGTGGTAGATAGGTTACCTAGTGCTTACCACTCCCACTGATAAGCTAGAAGGCTTCCCTCCAACACAGAAAGGCTTGGGGGCTCAGAAGCTTACATACAGTCCTGGATACAGCAAATCTGTGTCTGGAACACTAGTTACAGGAAAGGTAGGAAACAGGCTTACAGTTTTTTTTTTTTTTTACAGAAAAGTAGCAAAACAGTAGTAAAAACAGTTCACATGCAGTGCAAGCTAGCAAACTTGAGTATGTAGCAATATTAGACCAAACAGTTTAAAAAATGCAATTAAATTAAAAAGGACTAAAAGCAAGTGCAGAAAGAGTTTATTAGGTAGAATGTGGTAAAGAGATGGGACTGGGGGAGTGTCCCAGATCAAATCTACAGTGGGGCTGACAACTGCAAAAGCCACAAAATTTAAACTACAAACCGAAAATAGGGTGGGTGGGGCAAAACAGAGATCTAAGCAACAACTAACAGTACAAACTCTAAAACCAAAAAAATATACTCAGCTCTGTATATTACAGATCAGTCTCTCAGAACAGTACCTGCGGTGGTGGTGCTGCGGTAGCGTTGTCGCCTCACAGTAAGACGCTATCTGGTTCAATTCTCAGCTAGAGCATCTTCTGCGTGGAGACATGCGTAAATGGGCGTACCTTCGTTGAAGGTTGTGCGTCAGGGCTGGTAACTCGGCATGAAAAAATCAACTACCAATCATTAGCGGACCGGAGTTCCGCTGTGGCGACCCCTCACTGGGAAAAGCCGAAAGACACGACAACAAGTCTCTCAGAACAGTGAGACAACAGTTTCAACAGAGATCTAAGCAACAATTAACAAACTCTAGGCTGTTACTAACAAGTCAAATTAAGTGATCCTTGAGTTAGATAACACACAAGCTGTAAAAGCCAGTTATACCAACTGAAGACACTGCAGGTAATGGGGGAGGGACAGTTTCAACAGAGATCTAAGCAACAACCAACAGTCTTCTTCTTCTTTCGGCTTTTCCCAGTTAGGAGTTGCCACAGTGGATCACCTGTCCGCTCATGACTGGCAGTGAAGTTTTACAGTGTCGAGTTGCCAGCCCGGCGCCCAACCTTCCACAGAAGGCACACACACACACTCACACCTAGGGTCAATTTAGAGTGTCCAATCCACCTGCAGCATGTCTTTGGGATGTGGGAGGAAACCGGAGCACCCGGAGGAAACCCATGCAACCACAGGGAGGACATGCAGACTCCGCACAGAAGGCGCCCCAGCCGAGAATCAAACCGGAGAACCTCTTGCTGTGAGGCGACAATGCTAACCACTGCACCACCGTGGCTGCCCAAGCAACAACTAACAGTACAAACTCTAAAACCCAAAAATATACTCAGTTCTGTATATTTGCAGAACAGTCTCTCAGAACAGTGAGACAACAGTTTCAACAGAGATCTAAGCAACAACTAACAGTACAAACTCTCTTCTTCTTTCGGCTTTTTCCCCGGTTAGGGGTCACCACAGCAGATCACCTGTCCGCTCATGATTGGCAGTGGAGTTTTATGGTGTCGAGTTGCCAGCCCAGTGCCCAAACTTCCACAGAAGGGACACACACACACGCACACACTCACACCTAGGGCCAATTTAGAGTGTCCAATTCACCTACAGCATATCTTTGGGATTTGGGAGGAAACCGGAGCACCCGGAGGAAACCCACGCGACCACAGGGAGGACATGCAGACTCCGCACAGAAGGCACCCCAGCCGAGAATCGAACCAGAGAACCTCTTGCTGTGAGGCGGCAACACTAACCGCTGCACCACCATGGCCGCCCTAACAGTACAAACTCCAAACCCAAAAAATATACTCAGCTCTGTATATTTGCAGATCAGTCTCTCAGAACAGTGAGACAACAGTTTCAACAGAGATCTAAGCAACAATTAACAAACTCTATAACCAAAAAAATATACTCAGCTCTGTATATTTGCAGATAGTCTGGAAGGCAGTCTTTCAGAACACAGGTGCCAGCAATTAGATGCAGGCTGTTATTAACAGGTCAAATTAAGTGATCCTTGAGTTAGATAACACACAAGCTGTAAAAACATTTATGCCAACTGAAGATACGGCAGAAAACGGGGGGGGGGGGCAATTTCAACAGAGATCTAAGCAACAACTAACTCTAAAACCCCAAAAATATACTCAGCTCTGTATATTTGCAGATCAGTCTCTCAGAACAGTGAGACAACAGTTTCAACAGAGATCTAAGCAACAATTAACAAACTCTATAACCAAAAAAATATACTCAGCTCTGAATATTTGCAGATAGTCTGGAAGGCAGTCTTTCAGAACACAGGTTTCAGCAATTAGATGCAGGCTGTTACTAACAGGTCAAATTAAGTGATCCTTGAGTTAGATAACACACAAGCTGTAAAAGCCAGTTATACCAACTGAAGACACAGCAAAAAAATGAGGGGGGGACAGTTTCAACAGAGATCTAAGCAACAACTAACAGTACAAACTCTAAAACCCAAAAAAATACAGTACAAATATACAATATACAACATACAATACAAATGAATACAATATACAGTACAAACTCTAAAACCCAAAAAATATAACTTAGAATTAACATCTATTCTGCTTAGGTTAGTATTGAATAATTATACATTTCTATTTCAAGATCGAATATTTAAATAGCAAAAAGGTGTGGCAATGGGAACACCAATAGCCAACACCTATGCAAATCTGGTTATGAACAATTGGGAAAATAAATTTGTTTTAAATAGAGCAAATATGTATGTAAATAATGTTGTTTTCTATAAGTGCTTTGTGGACGACCTACTTTTATTACGGGATGGATCACTTGTTGATCTTAATGATTCTATTGCTTACTTACATTTTGAAATTTAAAAAACAAATAAGTTATAAACAGATTGATTTTCTCGATGTAACTATAATTAAGGACCTTAAGGGTAATATACAAACTAGACTGTATACTAAACAAGTTAAGAAATGTACCTATTTGCAGAGAGAAACTATGCATCCACAATTCATTTTTAATAATATAGTAAAAAAATCAAATGACAAGAGTATCATTACTTAATACTATAGATGTAGAATCAGCTCAACAAATGCATACATTAGTGCAAGATTTTTGTAATAGAGGTTATAATAAAGAAGTTCTCAATCTTGAAAGGGAATGTGCTCTACAGAAGAGAAGCACTTGTCTGAAACCTATTTGTAGTAATGATGTATCCATGTGTAGAGATAGGATTAAGCTGATAGAAAGGCTAAGCAGTGTAATAAATTACATGTCGTGCAATGTTTACATTTGATCGAAACACTCCACTGATCAAAAATATTATTAGAAAACAGTGGTCAGTACTTTCACATGTTCCTGAATTAAAGCATATATATGAACTAGGTCCCCAATTTGGATATAAAAAAATCTGGACATTTAAAAAAATCAGTTATGTTACAGAGAACAAACCAAATCACAAGTAACAGTTAATACTAGAAGTGGGACACAACAATGTGGCAGATGTATTTTTTGTAAATACATCTACACAGAGAAACCTATTGCACATCTTTTATACAAGTATCCTTTTGTGCTTAGGGCATATGCTGATTGTCACACAAAAAACTTAGTATATTTAGTTAAGTGTTCTGAATGTCCAGCTTATTATACAGGGAAGACTAACCAACGTTTAAAAGATAGAATAGCCAACCATTTATCAGAAATAAGGAGAAAAGTTAAAACAAATGCTTTGTTTGAACATATATATATATATATATATATATATATATATATATATATATATATATATATATATATATATATACACACACACACACACACACACACACACACACACACACACACACACACACACACACACACATACACAGTGCAATGAAAAATTATTTGCCCCCTTCCTGATTTCTTATTTTTTTCTCATGTGTGTCACACTTAAATGTTTCAGATAATCAAACAAATTTAAATATTAGACAAAGATAACCCAAGTAAACACAAAATGCAGTTTTTAAGTGATGATTTTATTTAGGAAAAAAAATATCCAAACCTACATGGCCCTATGTGAAAAAGTAAATGCCCCCCCTTGTTAAATCATGAAGTAACTGTGGTTAATCCCATTTTTGGGAAAGTGGAGTTCAATTTCACTAGCCACACCCAGGCCTGATAACTGCCAGACCTGCTGAATCAAGAGATCACTTAAACAGAACTTGTCAGACAAAGTGAGGTAGGCCAAAAGATCCCAAAAAGGAAGACATCATGCCACAATCTAAAGAAATTCCAGAACAGATGAGAAACAAAGTAATTGACATCTATCAGTCTGGAAAAGGTTACAACGCCATTTTTAAAGCTTTGGGACTCCAGCAAACCATGGTGAGAGCCATTATCCACAAATGGAGAAAACATAGAACAGTGGTGAACCTTCCCAGGACTGGCTGGCCTACAAAATGTACCCCAAGAGCGCAGTGACGACTCATCCAAGAGGTCACAAAATAACCCAGAACAACATCTAAAGAACTGCAGGCCTCACTTGCCTCAGTTAAGGTCAGTGTTCATGACTCAACCATAATAAAGAGACTGGGCAAAAATAGCATGTATGGCAGAGTTCCAAAGAGAAAACCACTGCTGATCAAAAAGAACATAAAGGCTCGTCTCACTTTTGCCAAAAAACATCTCGATGATCCCCAAGACTTTCAGGAAAATATTCTGTGGACTGACGAAACAAAAGTTGAATTTTTGGGGAGGTGTGCATCCCGTTACATCTAGCATAAAAGTAACACAGCATGTCAGAAAAAGATCATCATGCCAACAGTTAAACATGGTGGTGGTAGTGTGATGGTCTGAGGCTGCTTTGCTGCATCTGGACCTGGATGACTTGCTGTGATTGATGGAACCATGAATTCTGTTCTCTACCAAAAAATCCTGAAGAAAATATCCGGCTTTTAGTTCGTGACCTCAAGCTGAAGCGCACTTGGGTTCTGCAGCAGGATAATGATCCAAAACACACCAGCAAGTCCACCTCTGAATGGCTTAAAAAAACAAAATGAAGGTTTTGGAGTGGCCTAGTCAAAGTACGGACTTGAATCCAATTGAGATGCTGTTGCATGGTCTTAAAAAGGCAGTTCATGCTCGGAAACCCTCCAATATGACTGAATTGAAACAATTCTGCAAAGAAGAGTAGGCCAAAATTCCTCAACAGTGATGTGAAAGACTCATTGCCAGTTATCGCAAACGCTTGATTGCAGTTGTTGTTGTTGCTAAGGGTGGCATAACCATTTATTAGGTTTAAGGGGCAATTACTTTTTCACATAGAGCCATGTAGGTTTGGATAAATTTTTTTCCCCTTAATAGATAAAATCATTACTTAAAAACCGCATTTTGTGTTTACTTGGGTTATCTGTGTCTAATATTTACATTTATTTGATGCTCTGAAACATATAAATGTGACAAACATGCAAAAAAATAAGAAATCAGGAAGGGGGCAAATACTTTTTCATTGCACTGTAGATATATATATATATATATATATATATATATATATATATATATATATATAATATGAATATTAAACATATGTTTAAATTCATGATAAGTGTGGTCTTTCCCAAGTTATGTGGCAGGGATATAATATTACAAACTGAAAATGAAGAAAACAAATGGATACTACCTTTTAAATGACATTACTTTCCAGGATTGAATAATGTATTTAGTATAAAACCAACTTTAAAAATCATGAGTAATAAGGTAGCTTAGGCTTAAATTGGATAAGTATTTTTTTAAGTGTATTGATTATTTAATTGTCTAATTGATTTTAACATGTGACCAAAAATCTGTACATAAATGTGTTGAATTTTTAATTGTGGTCATTGCCTGAAGAAGCATATTTTGTACGTGAAAGTGTCTATTTCTGTGGCCTTTCCAGCTGTTGCATATGTCTTGTGAGGTACATACCAAATGGGGCATTATACTCTATAATGGGTCTAATGAGGGATGAGTTCAGTGGGACAATGACCTCCTTTTTTCTGGATGAAAAGCCCTTAGTGATGAAGTGTGCCACATAGAAGGATTTCCTGACTGTTGTGGTGATGTGGTTATCGAAAGTGAGACCACTGTCCACATGTGTCCCTAAGTCTCTCATCATACTTTCGATGTTTAGTGTCCTGCCACCTATGTGGTAATTCATGGGTACATGTTTTTTTCCAAAGGGGATAACTATACATTTCTTGGCATTAAGCTTGAGCCCATGGCTCTGGCACCAGGCGTGTGTGCTACGTCTTTAAGAAGCATGCGAGGCTGCATGTGCATGTATAAATTCCAGAAACTTGCAACCCCTAATGCCATTTTATAGAATCAGTCAGTGAGTGAGCATGTATGATCACAGTAGTTAGTTTGTAAATATGTTAATTAGTCATAGTTAATAAGCATTTACAATGATGTGTTTGTATAAAATAAAGCTGCTTAAACAGAACCCACAAAAGTTCATTTATATGTGTACTAACACAAAAGCAACATGGCATCAGAACCAGGATGGAAAAGAGAAGAACATTTGGAGCCATGAGATGTAAAGACGCCAGTGAAGGTAAAACTGAGAGAAAGCAGTAAGAACACAACCAGAAAGAATCAAAGGTAATGAAAAGTAATACGAATTATTTAGTCAATGCAAAGATGCAAGAAAACGCATTACAAGGGCACAAACTGCATTATCAGGCAAGCGGAAAGTACAAAAAAAGAAGTTATGTCTTACCATAATGTTCCATCTGAGATGTTGATCTTCTTCCAGTCATCACTGATGGGTTCAGTTTCAAGCCCTCGGAACCTAGTCGGCCTTATACCAAGCTTGCGTGCACCAAAAACTCTTGAGCTAAGCTGCTACCCACAATGCCCTTTGCTCAGTTACCTCAGATCAAGTTTGCATGCAACATACAGAAGAAGAATAAGTCAGAGGCCATCTCTGCGCAGAAACCCTAATACACCACAAAGACCCAAAAGATCTGCCAGGAACCTTAGGAGAGGGTCGGTGGGAGGGTGTGATGACTGGAAGAAGATCAACTCAGATGAAACGTTATAGTAAGACTTAACTTCTTTATTTGAAGTTGTTAATCTTCTTCTTATTCATCACTGATGGGACCGAGTCCCCAGCTACTTGGAGAACCTGGGTGGCCCTTATGGAAGAACATTCCTGAGAACTATTGAGCCAAAGGCCGCTCTTCCCCTGGAGATCAGATCTAATTTGTAATGCTTGATAAAGGTTTTGGGTTTAGCCCAAATGGCAGCTGCACAAATGTTATCCATGGAGGCCCTACAGTGGAAGGCAACAGATGCTGCAATAGCCCTAGTTGAGTGAGCTTTGATTTGGCCAGGCTTCAATCCCTCTGTATGTGAATATGTGAAGGAAATGCAATCCCTGAGCCATTTAGACAAAGTAACTTTTGATACTGCACCTCCCATTCTAGGGCCCGCAAAGGAGATGAAAAGCTGGTCTGACTTGCGAAAGGATTTAGTTCTGTCCAGACAGAAACGTAATTGTCTATGAACATCCAAGGAATGTAGGCAGTATTCTCCCTTGTTAAGGAGTAATTTGGGAAAAACACAGGGAGCTCAATGGACTGGTTAATCAAAAAATCAGAAAACACTTTGGGGAGAAAGGATGGGTTAGTACGAAGTGATACTCTGTCCTTATGAAAGATAAGATAAAGACTCTTTATACATAATGATTGTAATTCAGAAATTCTTCTAGCTGAAGTTATAGCCACCAGGAATAAAGATTTCCATGACAGGAATTTTAAATCACATGTCACAGCCAGCTCAAATGGTGGCAGAGAGACAGCCTGCAGAACCCAGAACAGATTCCATGCCTCCACCGGCTGTCTGATGGGAGGCCTGCTGTGAAAAATACTCTTGAGGAAGGTCTTGCAAAGGTGAGAAGAGATACGTGGCACTCCTTCAGACCTGTTATGGAAGTTGGAAACAGCTGCTAGATGGACTCGAATGTTAAAAGCCGAGGCCCCTTTGTCAAACAGTTCGGTCAGATAATAAAGAATAGTGGCTACGGGGGCTGAGAACGGGTCTAGCTTCTGACAACGTGACCAAATAGAGAATCTTTTCCATTTATCCCTGTAAAGTTTCCTGGTGGATGGTTTACGAAAAGCCAAGATAATATCACGGACGGGTGAAAAGAGGATTTCCTGCCTGGCAACTAATGGAAGTGGAGAAACCAAGCTGTCAGCTTGAGAGTGGACATATTCAGGGGAGTCAGCCCTTGTGGGTGAGATATGAGGTCCTGACGAGTGTCCAGGATCCAAGGAGGTTGTAACAGATGAGGTCGAAGGAAGGGAAACCACACTTGATGAGGCCAGAACAGGTCAATGAGGATCACTCTGCTTCTCAACCGAATAGCTTTTCGTAGAGTAAGGGGAATCAAAGGAATCGGAGCATAAGCATAAAGGAGACCCGTGGGCCAATCATGTGTTACAGCATCTCTTGGTGACTCCCCGAGAGGGGGAAAGAGGACAAAGTAGCTGCTGCATTTTGGGTTTGAAGGGGAGGTGAAAAGGTCGCAGCATGGCTGCCCCCAATGGCTGAAAATTTCCGCTGCCATACTTGGGTTGAGAGACCACTCATGAGGATTAAGAATGCATCTGCTTAGTCTGTCGACAATCACGTTGGAGCTCCCCGGGATATGCGTTGCAATCAGAAAGAGGTTGGAAGCTATTGCCCACTGCCAGATTCTCATGTCTTCACGGCATAGGGGGTAAGATTTGCTCCCTCCCTATTTGTTTATGTACCAGACCACGAACATGTTGTCCAACTGGACAGCAATCATTACGGATGAAAGGAGTGGATGAAAGGCTTGCAACACCAACAGCACCTCTCTTATCTCCAGGACACTGATATGCAAATTGACCTCTACATCGGACCACATGCCTTGGACTGGCTTTCCCTGGAAGTGGCCCCCCCACCCCATCAGAAAAGCATCCATGGTCACTGTGGTGCTGGGATGTGAAACCTGGAAGGGGCAACACCATAGATTTTCATCTGTACTCATCCATCAGAGGAGATCTTGTTTGCAAATGTTGGTGTTGAGAATCTTTGAGCTCAGGGGGTGAAGACTGGGTATCCACTGGGCCTGAAGGAGCCAATGTAGTAATCTTATGTGTAGTCTGGCTAAGGGAACTATGGGGATGGCTGCAGCCATAGATCCCAAGGCTTGAAGGATTTCCCTTGCAGACACATTGCTTTGACAGGGTATCACCTGAACTTATGCCCTTAGTCTCTGAAGCCTGTGGAGAGGAAGTGAAATCAGGCTTGACTGGGTGTTGAATATTGCCCCTATGAATTCCAGTTGTTGTGATGGTTGAAGGTTTGATTTCTCCCAATGTATGGTGATGCCAAATGATTCCGTTACAGCCAGTGTGTAGCAGAGGGCCCTGACCAGAAGATGGATGGTGGTGGCGGAGAGGAGCCAATTGTCTAGGTATGGAAACACATGGAATCCCTGAAGTCTCAGATGAGCTGTTACCACTGCAAGACATTTCGTGAACACTCTGGAGGCCGTCAAGAGACCGAAAGGCAGGGCTCTGAACTGGTAGTGATTGGCTCCCAACCGGAAGCAAAGGAGGCTCCTGGAGTGCTTGTCCATCTTGATATGGTAATACGCATCCCGGAGATCTAATGAGCACATCCACACACCCTCCCGTAGAAAGGGGAGGATGATGGATTGATTCGTGACCATGCAGAACCTGGTCTGAACTACCGATTTGTTTAGTTGGCTGAGATCCAGAATGGGCCTCCAGTCCCCTGTTTTCTTTGGCGCCAAAAAGAATTTTGAGTAGAACCCTGATCTGCACTGGTCTGGGGGGACCTGTTGGATGGCTCGTTTTTGACATAGCTTTCATATTTCGGAAGCTGCCTCCTCCCTTTGACTGGGTGGAACATCAGGAAGGGATTAAGGAGGTCTTGGATGAGTTATTAGTGAATATGGTAGCCTCTGGTAATGATTCGCTGCACCCACTGATTGTTCGTAATGGAGAGCCAGGCAGTTTGGTGCAGAGAAAAACACGTCCCGACTGCTTCCAAAGGAAAGCAATCGAGCAGCGCCTCAGGAGCGCTGATATGGTCTACCTGAGAAGGAATCTCTGGAGCCCTGGTTCCGGGAACCCCCTCTGGCCCGAAAGAATATTGCAGAGAACTGGAAAATATCTGAACAACAGTACGATATTTTCATACAAGCAGCTTATGCAGATAAAGAGGCGCGAGCCAAGGCATTTATTTTGCTAAATCTAGCAGGCTCAGAGGTCATAGAAAGAGAACATTCATTTGTATATGCACCAGCAGTCTATGAAGATGAAGGTGCAGACCGCCATATTGTTATGCAAGCTGAATCAAGGAAAGACCCCAAGTGTTTAAAGAGTAAGTTCAGAGAAATGTGTAACCTCCAGATGAACATTACATTAGAGAGGCATTTGTTTTACACAAGAGGTCAGAAACCAGGGGAAATGTTTGCAGCTTTTATAACTGACTTGAGAAACAAAGCTAAAATGTGTCAGTTTGGTGATTTGAAAGTTGTGGCGATAAAGAATAGACTTTTGTGTGGTATTAATAGTGTTGCAGTGAGAAAAAGTTTACTTCGGTGACAGTGATTTGACATTAAGCAAAGCAATAGTAATTTGTCAGATCCATGAGGTGACAGAAAGAGATACGAACATCCTTGCTAGTGACAAAAGTATGGTTTCAGAAAGTTCCAGAGTAAATGTAGATAGTGTGCAACATGTGGCAAGCAGAAACAGGCCTAAGCAAAGGGCAGCCACAGGGTTTCCAAAGAAGGTACACAGTTTTCCAGAAAGTTCCAGAAAAGGTACAAGCTCCACCACCATCGCAGTGCAACACAAACGTGAGTCAGCAAAACCCAGGTCTAGCTTTACTGTTAACTGTCTCAATTGTGGTGCAAATCACGAGTCTAAAAGAGAGAAGTGTTTGGCATATGGTCAGCAATGCCACAAGTTTAAAAAAATTGAACCATTTCCAGAAGTTTTACAAATCAAGTAAGCCTCACTTAGTTGTAAAGAAAGGTCACACAAAGAAGCAAGTTGATCAAGTAGAGCCAAAACAGTCAGCTTTCTATGTGGATGGTGTCTCAGTACTTGGAGAAAGAGTTAATGCAGTAAACTTATTAACAAGGAGTGAAGTGTTTTATATGGTTCGGCTCAATGGAAAATTCACAGAGCTCAAAGCAGACACTGCCTGAAAGTGTAATGTTATATCAGCAGACATATTTGCAAAAGTGAGAAAGTACAGTTTTGTACCTACCATAAATGTAGATGTCCGAACTGGATAGCATCTGCATTCATAACAAGTGGGTTGTCCTGTCGTCAGGCAGCCCTTCAGTCGGCCGGATTCCAAAGTCCGGGTCCGGCTTCGGCTGATGTCGCACTCCACCCGACGTCATCACTGCTGGTCTTCGGGTATAAAGGCACCACCCGACGCCATTTTCCTCAGTGTTTCTTGCCCCAGATGCCAGTAGCCCTCTTGCAGGCTAAAATTTGGATAGATGCCAATGTTTCCAAATAGATAGAGGTAAACACAACCATAAGCATGTATGTACATATACACAAACAAATACACCATAAAAGACTCCCCCCCCAACAGCTAGCTATTAGAAGGGTAAACACCCTAGGAGTACCACAGAGGGAATGGAGGGAGGGTAATCCTGACTGCAGATGCTATCCAGTTCGGACATCTACATTTATGGTAGGTACAAAACTGTACTATGTCCTTCATGGATGCATCTGCAGTCATAACAATGGGTAGAATACCATAGCCAACTAGGGAGGAGGATAAAAATAGATTATGGTGTGTTTAGGATCCCTTGCAGTACAGCAGTGGCAAACCCTGCTCGGGATCTGGAATATAGAGGTAAATTATAATGCTTGGCAAATGTATGCACGGAGGCCCAAGTAGCCGCCTCAATAATGTCTTTGGTTGCCACTCCTCGTAAGAAGGCTGTGGTAGTGGCTGTTGCCCTTGTAGAATGAGGTCTTATGTTCTGTGGAATTGGTTTTCCATGGAAGGAGTAACAGAATCGTATGCAATTTCCTATCCATTTGGAGATTGTCTGTTTGGAAATAGCTTTTCCTTCCCTTCCTGTTGCATAGGCTACAAAAAGTTGGTCAGTCTTTCTGCTATTTTTTGTTCTGTCCAAGTAGTAGCGTAGCTGTCTATGTACATCCAAGGTATGCAGTATTCTTCCCCTCTGTTTTGTGGGTTGGGAAAGAAGGTAGGGAGGTGGATTGCCTGGTTTAAAGACAGTCTGGATACCACCTTAGGCATAAATGTAGGATTAGTACTCATGGACACTCTATCTTGGTGGAAGATTAGGAAGGGTTGCACTGCCATTAAGGCCTGAAGTTCTGAAACCCTCCTTGCTGAAGTAATTGCCAGTAGGAAAGCAGTTTTCCATGACAGGTGTTGTAGGTCTGCTGTTGCTGCTGGTTCAAAGGGTGCTAGTGTCAACTTTTCTAGCACAAAGTTTAAATCCCAAGCTGGTAATGGTGGTTTCCTTGGAGGTTTTACATTCTTGATTCCTCTGAGGAATTGCCTGAGCAAAGGGTGCGAAAAAACAGGTGTATCAAAGCTGTATTCTGCTGAAATAGCTGATGCATGTATCTTGATGGAGGAGTAGGACAGGCCTGAATGAAGAAGTTCGCCAGATACTCCAGAATGTTAGGCATATCTATGTTTGACACATCTTTTCCTCTTTCCGTACTCCAGATGACAAACCTTTTCCATTTTCCAGCATAGTTCCTTCTTGTTGAAGGTCTGCTTGCTTCAAGAATAATGTCTTTAACTCTTTGGGAAAGTTCTGGAATAGCTGCTGTTATGTGATGTTCCATGCAGTCAGTTGCAAGGTTTTTAGGTTTGGATGTATGATGCTGTAGTTGTTCTGCGTTAACATCAATGGCATCAGGGGAATTGTCCACATATTGTTCCGAGACATGCTCCTCAGTAGTGGGTACCAGTGTTGTCTTGGCCAGTTTGGAGCTATCAGGATTATCCTTGGACGTTCTTCCTTGATTTTCAGTAGTACCTTGTGTATCAAAGGAAGAGGCGGGAATGCATATGCTGTTAGGCCTTTCCAGTTGAAAGAGAGCGAATCCACTTTCCATGCTAATGGGTGGAATGTCCTTGTGCAGAATTTTTTGAGCTGGTGATTGAGAGGTGATGCGAATAGGTCTATCTGTGGCAGTCCCCATTTCTTTGAGATGGTCTTGAAGATGTCCGGGTGAAGCTTCCATTCGTGGGCATCCGAAGTGGTTCTGCTTAATATGTCTGCTAGGGTATTGTCTTTCCCTGGTACAAATATTGCCTGTAACTGGATGTTGTAGCTGAGTGCCAGGGTCCACAGCTCCAAGGTCATTCTGCATAGGGGGTATGAATGAGTGCCTCCCTGTTTGTTGATGTACCACATGACTGTGGTGTTGTCTGTCCTTATCATCAACTGGCCCTCTTTGAGAAATGGTTTGAACTTTTGGATTGCCAGTTTTACTGCCCGCATTTCTTTTAGGTTGATGTGCAGATGAAGTTGATCCTGTGTCCACAATCCTTGCACGCATTTGTCCAGCATGTGGGCCCCCCATCCTAGGTCTGAAGCGTCTGTTGTGATGGTCTGGCTTGCTTGACATCTGCGAAAGGGTAGGCCTGGGTTTGACTGGCATGCCTGAGCCCACCATAGGAACTCCTGTTTTAAGCATGGAATTAGTGGGATTTCTGTTTCTAGACTGTGTCTGTGTTGGGACCATAAATTCTTTAGGTACCACTGTAGTTTTCTCATATGTAGTCTGGCAAATGGAACCAAGATTATGCATGATGCCATGAAGCCCAAGGCCTGCAGTACTTTTCTTGCTGTTAACTTGTTCAGTTTTGTTAGTGCCAAGAAGTATAGAGGAGTTCTTTTGTTTTCTGTAGTCAGGAATGCCATTTGTTTTACTGTGTCCAATTCAGCCCAAGAATGTCCTTGTTTGGGATGGTATCAGCCTTGACTTTTGTAAATTGACTGTGTATCCCAGTGCTTGTAGCAAGTAAATGACCCTTTGTAAATCTGTTGTCAGCTTGCTTTTGTTGTCTCCTTGTATCAGGCAGTCGTCCAGGTATGGGTAAATTTGAATTCCCTGAAGTCTGCAATGGGCGATTACTGATGCCAGGCATTTTGTGAATACTCTGGGTGCAGTAGATAAGCCAAAAGGCAATGCTGAGAATTGATAGTGCTCTGATCCTGCAAGAAATCTGAGGTATCTTCTGCAGATTGGTCGAATGGGGACGTGCAGGTATGCCTCCTTGAGATCTAGAGTTACCAGCCAAGACTCCTTGTCCAGCATGGGAAGAAGTTGCTGTAGGGTCAGCATTTTGAATTTTGGGACAATGATGTATGTATTTAAGGTGGACAGGTCGAGAATTGGTCTCCAACTTTTTCCTTTCTTGGAACTAGGAATAGTCTGGAGTAGAACCCCTTTCCTTGCTCTGCTGTTGGCACTCTTTCCACAGCTCTCATGTTTGCTAACTCCATTATCTGGCGTAGAGCCTCTGTTTTTGATTTGGAGGTAGATTTGGCATTCCTCTTTTGACTGGAAAAGTGTGGAAGTGAAACCGGTAACCTTGATCTATGGTTTGTAAAATCCACTTGTCCTTTGTTATGTAGTGCCAGTTCTTTGAAAATAAGGTTAACTTTCCGCCTAGAGGAGCTGCTATTTGTTCCCTGGTAGGCGGATTTAGGGTTAAGTCACTGTGGTTGTGTTGATGTAGTGGCAGTGGCTGTGTCTGTGCCTCTGTTGTTACCTTGCCACTGTCTTCCTCTGTAGGCACCTCCCCTGGATTGGTTTCTGCCTCTGGAACGTCTATTCCGGCCCCTTTGAAATTTTGTGGAGTCAGGAAAGGACCAATTTTTGGCAGGCCAGTTCCTGCTAAACCTTGGGGGTTGAACCTGCAAGAAATCTTTAACAGTTTGAACAGATTTTGCCTTTTCTTCCATTTTCTTCATAACCTGCTGGGCAGATGTACCAAACAAACTTGTTTTGTCCATAGGAGCATCTAGCAACTTAGCTTTAACATGATCCGGTAAAGCTTGTTCCTTTAGCCATGCATGCCTTCTTATCACTGTGCCTGTCATGGCTGATCTAAATGAAGCCTCCAGTGCATCATAGCCACATTTTAAGGAATGGTTGCTAACCTGTTGTATGTTATTTACCATCTCTAATACATATTTCTTATCAAGAGATTCATCAGTGGTTAGTTTTTTAGTTAACTGGTCCAGCATAAACTCTTGGTATTGTATCATGTGAAACTGACAGTTTAAAGCTCTAGCTGAGAGAGTAGCTGAAGTGTAGACCTTTTACCCCATCTGTCTAATGACCTTGCTTCCCTTTCAGAAGGAATAGGGTTTTTAGCTATGGTCGCGGCTACTGCCTTGGGGCCCTGGGATATAGTTTCTGGGTCTGCAAGTGGAGCCTTGTAAAGGTGGTGATGAGTATCTGGCACCCTGTAAAATCTGTCTGGTTTGGCAGGGGCTGGGGTAAAGAATCTGGAGCGGAGCAAACATCATTGAAAGCATCATCCACCACAGAGAACAGGGGGTATGGCTAAGGGCCTGTGCTGTGGGAGGTGCAGAAAAGTCCTAAGTCTTTTCTGGAGTCTGAAAAATCCTGTTGCTGCCATTGGAACTGTTCTGCATGGCATGCAAGGTTTCCCCAAAGGAGAATTCTTCTGGTGGGGAAGCAGCTGGGATGGATTCTTCAGCATCAGAATCTTCAAAATTGGAGAAGGAGCCTCTGGCTGGTCAGTTATGTCTGATTCATCAGCAGAATCATCAGAGGACACTGGCTCGGGGGCTCTGCCCTAGGTCTCTTCTCTGGGGGCTGAGAGGCCCTGTCTGGGTGAGATTGAGATCCTCTAATTAAAGAAATTAAATCTTCTGCCAAAGTCAGCATTTGAGAACTAGAAGAGGGCCTGGATGTGGGTGGTTTAACAGGCACTGTTTTAGTAGTCTTGGCTGCTTTAGCCCTGGCGAAGGCCTTAATGGACATGGCTGTTGGAGGCCTAGCAGCACCATGTGCTGGGGTAGAAACATCCAAGGGGATGGTGTCTGATAAGTCAACCACCGTAGTGGGTAAAATTTGTGAAGTCGTTTCAAGAGTTGTAGCAGGGGCCTCGGTTGTAGGAATAGGTTCAGCTGTACTTTGCTCAGTTTTCGGTTTCGGCGAAACCGAGACACTCATGATTTGCTTGACCATGGTTTAAACCGCGGACCGCGATGTCGGTCTTTATCTTTGCGTTTTTGCTAGATTGGATAGTCGGAGGATCCGGCGGCATAATGTAAATCAGAACCGAAAAACTGTTCTGCAAACTCCGACCGGCGCCTAAGCGTTGTCGGTTGAAAGAAGCACAGGCCGAACAGGCTGCTACGTCGTGGGCTGGGCCTAAACAAGGCAGACAGTAAGAGTGGAAATCTTTATGAGGTATTTGTTTCCCACAGTTTAAACAATTGTTAACTTTTTCTGACATCGGCTGAGGCAAGAAAGAGTCCCCAACGGGTACTTAGCTTTAGAAGTCTTGAGTAGTATTCGGTGAAGTAATCTCTGGATCCGACCGACCGGCACTTGCGAACAGCTTCTGCTTGAGCGCGCCGCAAGAAAGACTGAGGAAAATGGCGTCGGCTGATGCCTTTATACCGAGACCAGCAGTGATGACGTCGGGTGGAGTCGACATCAGCGAAGCGGACCCGGACTTTGGAATCCGGCCGACTGAAGGGCTGCCTGACGACAGGACAACCCACTTGTTATGACTGCAGATGCATCCATGAAGGACATCTAAGGAACAGACCGAAAGTTCAGCAATAATTTCATGTTATTTGGCTGAGAACTGTTGCAACTTATTATTCTGCATAGTCCAACGACCAGTGCAATCTTTACTCAGTCTCAAAGACAGCTTGAGAATGAATTTGCTTTCTTTTGCCAAAGAAGTTCATCATGTGAGTGCAGTTCCAAATTTAAGTTTTTCTGAAGCCATTTTTTCAGAGTATGCTGATGTTTTTGATGACAAGTTGGGCAAACTTCCAGTTGTATATTCCATGTATTTGGATCCTGAGGTCACTCTAGTAGTCAGACCAGCAAGAAAAGTTCCACTAACAATGCAAAATAAAGTCAAAGCTCAGTTGGATAAGATGGTGCAGCAAGGTGTGGTTTGTCCAGTCACAGAACCAATTGAATGGGTGTCGTCCATGGTAGCTGCTCATAAGAAAGGCTAAGACGAAATCAGAATAAGCATTGATCCTAGAGATTTGGACAAAGCATTAAAAAGGTCATATCATCCAATGCATACAGTTAAGGAAGTTGCAGCTCTAATACCGAATGCCACTGTATTTTCTGTTTTGGATGTAGAGAGTTCATTTTGGCAAGTGATGCTTGATCGCAAATTCTCATTTCTAACTACTTTTGGTACTCTGTTTGGCAGATACATATTCCTAAGGATGCCATTTGGAATACATTCTGCAAGTGAAGTCTTTCAGTGTGCAATGGAACAAAGTTTTTCAGGATATCCTTGTGCCATAATAGTAGACAATCTCTTAGTTGGAGGCAATGGCGAAGAGAGCATGACAGAAACTTCAAGAAAATTCTAGACAGAGCATGTGAAATAAATTTGAAGCTCAATCCTCTGAAATGCAAACTCAGACTTCCAGAAGTAATCTATGTTGGACATTTGTTTACAAGTACAGGCTTAAGACAAGACCTGACCTAACAAACAAACAGCTATTTTAGAGATGTCAGCACCAGATAATGTGCAAAGTTTACAGCGTGTTTTGGGCATGGTCAATTATTTAGGCAAATTTATACCAGATTTCAGTGAGTTGATGGCACCTTTGAGAGAGCTAACACGCAAAAATGTTGTATGGTCATGGCTGCAACATCATCAGAAAGCATTTGATGACCTTAAGCAGAAAATTGCCACCTCACCTACGTTAAGGTACTATGATGTGAATAAACCACTTGTTCTTTCCTGTGATGCTTCAAAATTTGGTCTAGGTGCAGTTATTCTTCAAGAGGGCAGACCAGTAGCTTATGTATCTAGGACACAATCAAACAGACACTTTACGCGCAAATTGAGAAAGAGCTTTTGGCGATAGTTTTTCACATGTTCTATGTTTCAAGATTGTATTTATGGTCAAGCTATACAGATTATCAACCTCTTGTTACCATTCTAAAGAACCCTATGCATTCCACTCCAGTGAGATTACAAAGAATGATGCTTGGGGTTGCAAAAGTACTATTTCAAAATGGTCTACACTAAAGGCAAATTGCTCTATCTGGCTGATAGCTTATCCAGATCGCCTAGAAGTACAACAGAGCAGCTTGATGCTGAAACTTTTTACTTTGATGTAATGTCAGTGCATAATCTTTCCACCACTAGATTTGATGAGTTGACCACCGCTAGACTTGATGAGTTGAGAGATCACACTACAACTGATCCAATTTCGCAAAAGCTTCACCACTACATCAATGTCGGATGGCCATCAAAGCAACCTAATTCATCACCTGAGGTGCAACTGTATTTTCCCTACAGAGATGAATTGTTGATGGAAGATGGCATTATTTTCAAAGGTCCTAAAATTGTTGTCCCTGCTTCCTTAGAGCAAGAATATATTCGAATTTTGCATTGTGGTCACCCAGGTTTATTATCCACTAAGAGAAAGGCAAGAGAATTAGTATTTTGGCCTTCATTGTCAAAAGACATTGATAGAGTTCTTTCTTCTTGTTTAGTATGTAATAGTACCAGAGTGCATTTGCAAAGAGAACTGCTTCAGCTAAATCCAATACCTGAACTACCTTAGTCTACTGTAGCAACTGATATCTTTGAGTGGAACAATCAACACTATTTGGTTTTGGTAGACTCTTACTCAAATTTGTTTGAAATTGATCTGTTACCAAACTTAACTTCAGCAGCTGTTATCACTAAGTTAAAATGTCATTTCTCAGTCCATGGTAGTCCACACAAACTTTATTCTGACAATGGTACTCAATTTACTAGCCAGTTGTTTCAGAAATTTGCAAGAGAATGGGACTTTGTACATGTCACTAGTAGTTCTGAATATCCTCAATCCAATGGTCTAGCTGAATGAGCAGTACAGCGTGCAAAGCAATTACTTGAGAAGCCAAAGTGTGACAATATCGATGCATTTTTGAATTTACTTAATCTCAGAAACATACCTCGTGATGATATTCTTGGCTCAAAGATTACTTTCCAGACAAACTAGAACTACGCTACCTATTTCATCAAGTTTGTTACAGCTTAACTCTAAGAACAATAAAATCATCATGGCTCAATTGTTGAAGAAGCATAATATCCAGAAATCTAGTTACGACAAATCAAGCAGATTACTTTGTTTGTTAAGGGAAGGAGAGACGGTACAAATTCAGACAACAAAAGGTTTTCATCAAATAGGACATATTACAGGCATCTATGCAGAGCTGAGATTCTATTTGGTAAGCTCCGAGAGTGTGGAGTATAGGAGGAATCGCAGACATCTTCCTGTATCAGAATCATCATCATTGCAATCACAACACTGTTTCTGTGATGCAAACTCTAAATCAAAGATTGAGTCAGACATTGTTTCCAGACCAGAATGTGTTCAAAAGTCTGATTCTGTTCCAGAAAGTAATTCAAATATGGATGAGTTTCTAAGCCTAGCGTGAAATACACAGCAACATGGACTTGACTGTGTATATCTATGTACTTAGTTTTGCATAATGCATGTCTTTAAATTATCTGTGATTTCTACATGCTAAATAATCTCATGACAAATTGCATGATCTATTTTTCAAAGAGGGAGGATGTAGATCAGTGTAATGTGTGTGTGCTATGTCTTTAAGAAGCATGCGAGGCTGTGCGTGTGTGTATAAATTCCAGACATGTGCAATCCCTAGTACCATTTTGTAGAAGCAGCCAGTGAGTCACAAGTCTCAAAATGATCACAATAGTCAGTTTGTATATAAGTTGCTTAGTCATAGTCAATAAGCCTCTACAGTGATGTGTGTGTACAGAACAAAGTTAATTAAACAGAACCCACGAAGACTTGTTAAACAAGATGAGCGACAGTCACCAAATCCCTGGATGAATGCAAGATGGTGTATACTGCCTATCTTGGCCTAGCCAAGGCTTTTGACACAATCCCCCACTCAGGTATCATTGAAAAGCTAACCCTTACATCACTAGTTGCATTGTCAAATGGCTCACTGACAGAACACATTCTGTCAGAGTTGGTGACTCCACCTCTACCAGTAGACCCATCACCAGTGGCATAACACAAGATCTGTGCTGGGCCCTTTACTATTTGGAATCTATTTCTCGGACGTCCAGGATAAAGTAAACAACCTTTGACTTACCAAGTTCAATGAGCATTGCAAACTGGATGCAATCACTGAGACCCCAACAATGTTAATATATTACACGAGGGGCAACACAGACAAATGGCTAGTGCCAAAACCACAGTCTAAAACTAATAACAAAAAAGTGCATTACTATCTGCTTAGGCAAAGCATAATTCCCTGCCAATTACAATACTGACAGCACCCCCCTAAGTTCAAACCCAGTGGTGTGAAATCTGGGAACACAGGTAGATAGCAATCTGAATTTCAACCACCACGTTTCCACAGTGGTAAGGAAAACCTTCTCATAACTAAGGGCATCCCATCCAAATCTAAGGATGTTGTAACTCCACTGTACTTGACCCTCATCAGACCATTAATGGAGTACAATGCTCCCTTCTGCATATACCTCACCAGACATCTGTAACAGCTGGAGAGACCACAGAGGTTTCTCATCAAGAAAATAAACGGCCTCCAAGCTATAACTTACATGGACAGACTAAAAGCCCTCTCACTGCACTCTGTATCATACAGGCTGCTGAGGAGCAACTTATACATGGCCTACAGGGCAGTCTCTGACCCTGCCTTGATGGAAATGCTGCACATCTGCAGGTCAAATGGCACAAGAGTCACTAGCTCTAAGGAACTTAACCTAGCTTGTGACATTAACAGAACATGCTGAAGAGACAGACATTTCCCACAGAGACTGCTGCTGCTCTGAAATAAACTTCCAATTCAAGTGAAGCAGAGTTCCTCACTGATTCTGTTTAAGTGCAACCTAGACAAATGGATAGAAGACAGCAAATTCACCCTGGGGGTGGCACCCACGTCTCTCATGGACAGGGGTAGTCGGTGTTGATCATAGACTCAACTCTGCAAATTACGTACATCTAACCAAGGACAATTGAGGCAACTCAGGTTTAACATGGCTAGGCTTGTAAAGGCTCTTTGGCTGCTAGTCTAGTAACCTCCTATGAACCTATAAAATGCAAAACCATGGGTGTAATGTAGGCAGTCCACCACAGCCCAGTCCAGGGTGATAAAGCCAATACAACTTAAAAAGACAAAAAAATAAAATATTAAAATACCACCAAGACCACCGATCCAAGAAGTAAGAGAATTTAATGAAACACTTAGCTCCTTGGCTTACACAGCCTTCCAAGAGTAAATGAGCCTCCTGCATCCCCTTAAATAATATAACCAACTCTGTGATTATATAATTTCAAGGTAAGTTAAGAACTTGGATCAGTCATAACCTGGGCCCATAAAAGAACAAGAATAATGCAATACTTTGCACTTTATTAGTGAAAGTATAAATATGAAATAATTCACAGTGAGCACAAAATGTATAAACATTAGAAACTGAAAGTAATACAAATCATCATTATAATAGGCCTAGGAGTTATAGTATGAAGTCTGATCAGTATTATGAGATGTACAAGTTGTTAGTAGAACTGGTTAAAATTATGTATATAAGCAACATTTTCAGGTGCAATTTTAGTTCTACTGTACCCCAAACCTGGTTTGTTAGTAAGTATATCAGGTATCAAGAATGTTGAGATGTGGACATATTTGCTTGTGTTTATTTTTAGTTAGTTAGTTATTGACATATGATTACTTGAAAGTCTGACTTGGTAGGAGCCCATTTTCAGTGGAGGCATAGGGAGAAAGCTCCAAAGTATTACAAAACATTTTAAGAACAATAATTTTACAGTCTTTAAAAATAATACAAAAAACAACTACAGTTTACATAATTATACAAATTAGACATAATATGAAAATATTTGCTAAGAATAAACACAAGTTATATCGTAATGGTTTAATACTCAGAGAAATTTTAGCCAAATTATAGAGAAATTAAAGATAAGTTAGTATAATACAAACAGGAATTGCAATATGAAGTGAGAAAAAACAGGTGTATGGTATATTTAGAGAAAAAGCCTGGGAAGAAAAATTAAAAGAAGTAAGGAAGTGAGTGAAGAAGGGAGAGAAAGGAGATGTAAGGTATAAATAGGTAATTTGTTACATTTAGGGATATAGTTTATCCTATTGTTGAGCAAGAACAGAGACAACGTTTAGCTATGAAGCCTTTCAGAATGGTTTTGAAGGACGGGAGGGACGGTACTGACCTGATGGACAGAGAGAAGGAGTTCTAGGCCTTAGCAACATGGCATGAGTACAGACAATACCCAGAAGATTTGATAGGCTTGTGGACAGACAGTAGTTTTTGGACAGTGGCCAACTGGAAATATAGCTGTGTAGAATGTTATTTAGTGTTGGACAAGCAGAGGTTTTTTAGATAATTTTATAGGGGGTAAGAAGCTATGTATATGCTAGTTAATGGGGCAGTTCTAACGAATTTAAGCTTTTCAATGCTACACAGTGGCAGGTTCTGAAAAGGGTATTTACTGCAAATTAACAAGTTTGTTACAGCATTGTTCAAGTTTTGATTTGTGTGATGCTTGAAGATTAATAAGGATGGGTGCACCATAAAGAAGTGTTGGGAGGAGATAAGCAGTGGCAGGTGTAGCTTTAGTAACATCGGTGAAAACGTTGTTGGCTCTATAAAGCATCCCTAGTTTTTTATGAGTATTTCTTCTACAATTTTGTATATGCAGGTCAATTTAAGATTATCATCCACTATCATCCCTAATACAGCATATGCGGTCAGTTTGTAAATGACAAAATGTTTTGTATGCTCTGTTTTACTATTTTCTATTATCTAATTGTTAACGTTCTCATAATCATCTTCAACCCCCTTTTTTCATTTTTTTTTTTTTTTTTACATAGGGTCAATGTGTCACCTCAACTGTTGCCATCTCTCTTGATTCAGTGCCATTCAACCATCTTTGGCAATCATGCCAGACTGTCACAAGTCTTCCCTCAAATAATCCAAACCACCCCTTGGCTGGACATTCTTATTTCGTCTTTCTCCCAAAGCTTCTTGACCAAATCACCTTCTGCTTTCCTCCTGATCTAACAGGACCACCACTGTAATCAGTTCTTGACCTTCTCTAGAGTTGGGTCAACTCCAGTCTCTGCTTTTATGTCCGCATTTCTTCATTTGTCTCACACTGTACATCCTACCACCCATGTCAGGCACTTCATCTCCACTATCTCACCTGCTCTGCCATCACTGCCTGCGTTTCTGTGCTATGCAGAAGCACTGGTTATACTAACACTTCGTACGCCTTACTTTTCAGTTTCTTTACCATTCTTCTGCCATATACTACACCTGACACTCACTGCTAGTTGCTGCGGCAACTGCACTTTTAGCTTTAACCTCCTAATTTAGATTTTTCTTCTCCTGAACCACTCCTCACATATACTTGAAGCTGTTTGAATATTTTTCTCTTATATCTTATTTTTCAGCTTCTTATGATTTCCACTGTTTGCTGCAATGACAGCGATTTTATTTATACCCAGCTTCATCCCGTGTGTCTTCAGTTTTCTATTTCAATCCCCTATCCTGTGCCATTCCTGTTCAAAATCTGCTTGTAGTGCTATATCATTTGCATACATCAGATTTGTTGACCTTTCTTCTCTGACCAGTTTGCTAATGTAGTCCATCACTAGTATGAACAGCAGTGGACTCAAAGCTGAGCCTTGATGCACAACCACTCCCACTGGAAACCCTCTCTGTGATTCTGAACACTGTTCCTGCTTCTATCATTTGGTCCTTACACTTACTTCCTTTAATTCTATCAGTGTTCCTTGGACTTTGAACCATTGCAAGTCTGCCGGAGTCAGTTTTCTTGGGACTTCGTAATATGCTTTCCCAAAGTCTAGAAATGCCAAACTGGATTTTTTTCCTCAGTTCCAGTTTCTTCTCCATTATGTGTCTCACTGCAAACATCAGGTCATTTGTGCTGTATCCTGATCTGAAGCCAAACTGCTCCTCTTCGATCTTGCTTTCTACTGCTTTGTGTATTTTTTCATCACCCTCTTCAGTACATCCATACATTGAGATAAGGAGTTTGCTACTGTGTATTGTCTGCAGTTGTGAAAGGTTCCCTGTTTTTGTACAATGGCACTAGAATATTTATTCTCCAGTCATCTGAAATACTCCAGGCTCTCCAGACTACAAAGTATACCCTCAGGAGCCATTTTTCCATAACTCACACAACATCTTGCTCTAACCTGCCTTCATTTTCCTTAGAGTTATTACTTCTTCAATAGCAGGTTCTTCTTCCTCTTTCTTCATAGGTTGTGCATTGGGCAGTAAAGCTTCTGTGGGGTTTTCTTCATTTAGAATCTGCTAGAAGTACTAATTCCATCTGATTTTGATGTTCTCTGAACTGGTGAAAAGATTATTGCTGGCATCCCTTATGAATGGTGTTTGATGACTATCATTTTGTATTTGACATGCAACCTGATTGGATTATCTTTATGCCATTTACCAAGTCACTTTCCAGAAGATGGGTTTCTCTGATGTCTTGTTTTTTGCCATTACAACTGCTCTCTTAGCTTCGTTGTTAGCCAACTAATATTTCTTCTTAGATTGGTCTATCTTTTATGTCTCTCACTTCTTCCCACCTTCCTACATTCTTTTAATAACTTCATGGATTTCTGCATTCTACCACCAACTTTACTTATGTACCTTATTTCCAAACTTTGTTCACCTGCATATCAGTTCTTTAATCCTTAAACATGCTGTTTTGAGGCTCTGCCTTTTTCCTCCTCTTCCTGGGGTGTTAGAGCTCAAATGTATTTCCCTGAATTCCTGTGGTTTTGGTCCTGTCAACTTCCAGGTCTTCAGCCTAGTCTGTGTTGACCCTAGAGCTTTCTCTGACCACTGCTTGCAGATGATTGTAGCCACTAATGATTTATGCTGGGTACTGACAGATTCATTAGGGATGACTTTGCAATCAGTGATTCTACCTGAATGCTTTTTCCTTAGTAGGAGGAAGTATACATGAGTTGCATGTTGACCACTCTTGTATGTGATTTTGTGACAATCTCTAGTGATAAACCATATACTGGTCACCATCAAGCCATTTGCCAGACAAAAGTCTAGAATGGCCTCTTCTTTATTCCTGTTGTCCCACCCATGTATCAGCCCTCATATTCAATTCTGTTTATCCCTATATAAGCATTAAGTTCCCCCATTGTAAATATAAACTCATTTTGTCCTACTTTATCTAGAAGGTTCTACAGTTCTACAACTGCTGTCTGAATGAATGCTTTTCATCACCATCACAACTCTGCTATGTGGCACAGGATGACATTATGAACACTGGTTTATCTTTTCACTGAAGTCTGATTGCCATGAATCTGTCACTAATTCTGATTACATTGCTCACTGCCTTCAAAAGACTCGCTATCAGCACAATTCCCATACCATGTCATCTGTCCTTGCCCTGGGAGTAGACTTTGCTTCACTGCCCTTCTACTTTGCCTCCTGGATAGACACAATGTTCAGTTTCGTCCCTGCCATTATGTCATCCACTTCCAAGCTGTAACCTGTCAGTGAACCTCTATTCAGTAAAGCAATCATCAGTTCATTTGTGGCACACTGATTAGTTTTACGCCCAGATTGCATTCAACAAAGTTATCCCAGGTAAACCAAGCTGGGGAAATGACATTACCAGACAGTAGCTTATTAACTCAAGGCTGCTGGGCGTTATGGCAGACCACACTGGGCAAGAGGGGTGCCTGGACCACTCTCATCATTAAAACTGGTCCCTAGTGTAGATCAGAGTAGGCCAGGTCCTCAAGCCACTTAGGACCAACCATCACCAGTTTGTGATGACATTAGTCAAACTGACCAAGTCATCTAGACCCAATTTTTATACGATATTGCTAGCCTTGACTTAGCACACAGTCTGTGACCCCTATTCTCCTATCTAGAGGATACGCTGTACCGCAAATGATGCCTAATATAGTCAGTCTACAAAACCCTCCTCCCCACAGGACAATCTACAGTCTGCGCTGCTGCCCATTGCTCCATTTAGTTGTGGGTGAATTCTTTTGGTATACGTGTGAAGTTCAACTGGAAAGGCTGGGTTTGAACCTTACGTCCTTTAGGTAGAAAAAGCAGGCATATTTTTGGGAGGTGAGAAGACCACACCTAGTCAGGGGGAGAATATGCAAACATAGACCTTAGCTATTATGCCAACCTTGTCTGCAAGCTCTAATAATGTTTATTCCAACAATATACTATTAACTGTACTTTGCATCAAAGGCCCACTTTGGAGTAGTACATTATCCTGGTCAACAAATACCCAAATAATATATTTAAGTAAATAAATAAATAATAAAAATAAAATAAACAGAGGAAGACAATGACATAAGTGAATGAAGAGGACCATGTGTGATATGCAGATGCAAATTATTGAAGGATTTTAAAACAAATAAACATGTTAAGAGAGGTTAAACCACTTTAAGGAAACCAAAATAATTATTCTCTTCTATAAAGAACAGAAGATAAAAGCATTTTAACTAAACATGTTATATTTCCAGTCCTTGAATATTCTTTTCTTCTTTTCTTACTTGGGTCCTAATCAAACTGCTGTCAATCGCAAGTGACAATAATATCTTTTTTTACTTTAGGGTTTAGTCTCTTAGACTGGAACATCATTATCTTGCAAAAAGCAAACATGCTTCAACACACAAAGGGCTACTTTATCCCAGCCTCATGTAATAGCTATAATTTTACAGCAGAAATGCTGGCCTACCCCACAGTCCTTACCATACCTCTCAATCTCTTAGAACAAGAAATTTGGACAAAGCCATGAATAAAAGTACAACAAAGGCCCTTATAAACTTAGAAAGTTGATAGAATAACAGGTTTTGCATTAGCATGAATTTTCTGAAGTGTATGAAGTCTGAAACTCAAACTTCTGTCATTATTTTCTAACTTTAATGTTTAATAATGTGCTACTAATTTGCCAGAAAAAACACAATTTTATGAAAAACGGACCAAAAATCTGGAAATTCTGCAAAAATCTGTACAGTTGAGAACATGGTCACTCCTTACTAATGTTTAGACCTTTCATCCAAGCTCTTTGAAAATCTGTTCCCCGATAAGCTGACCCCAACTCAAACCAAGTATTAACCTGAATGTTTTGTTAGAGCTTTCGTATTTTGAGACCAGAGTTATGGAATTGTCTTCCACTACATGTCAAGACGTCACTATCCCTCCTTCAGTTTGATGTTAAGTTACAAATATATTACCAAAACGAGGAGCTCTGTTAACTGTGGCTAAAATTACTGGTTTGAATATTTCTTTATATAACTGTTTGGGCTTTGCTAGTTAATTGTAGTTGAATCGAACTTATCATATTTTTCATTATATCTCAGAGAATTATTTATAAGTTGTTGTAGTCATTAATTCTCCAATTACCCTTTAATCCAATTCAGGGCTGTGAAGGGGCTGGAGTTATCCCAGCATTCAGAGGACAAAAGGCAGAGAAACTAATCCTGGGTAGGATATCAGTGTATCATAGGTTTTAAAGACACATAGGCATAAGCATTCAGCAGCACGCTGCACACACACACACACACACACACACACACACACACACACACACACACACATATTATGGACAATATGAAGGCTCACCATTTCAACTATACCATGTCTTTGCAATGTAAAAGGAAACTGCTCCATTTAGAAAACACTGATGCATACATGAAGGGCATGAAGATTTTCAATAAAATAAACACCAACTTGGAACTAAACTTGAGAAAGTACTGCTGTGATACAGCATATTATTCATAAATATATTATAAAAAACATGCCGCTCCAGTGATATAGAGGGCTAAAATCCTGACTACAGCGCAGTTGACCCGGGTTCAATTTAGTGGTTCAGTTGATTGACAAAGTGGTGGGGAAAGATGGCCGTGCCCCCTCAAGGAGGCTGAATGTTTAGATTTGCATTCCCAGCTGCAATCCCTGGTGAAGGCTGGGAATGTTGTGTGAGGGGGGGCATAGTTCAGGGACAGGTAAGGATGAAGGATATGACTGAGCTGCTGAGGAGGTGGAGTGGTATGCCACACCTTCCCAGGGCATGCCAATCCCTCGAGCGTCACCACAACACAGGGAGGGGGAGTGGTGGGTACAGCATAAATAAAAAGCCCTGCTTATGCAATGGAGTCATCAAAACCTCCCAGGACATTGCGTGCCAATCCCTCGAGCGCCACCATAACACCATGCTGGTGGAGTGATAAGCCACACCTTCCCAGGGCATGCCAATCCCTCGAGCTTCACCACAACACAGGGAGGGGGAGTGGTGGGTACAGCATAAATAAAAAGTCCCGCTTATGCAATGGAGTCATCAAAACCTCCCAGGACACAATTAGGCTCCACGACCAGCCCTAGCAGAAGTGAAAAAAGTCCTTGGGGAATCAAAGTAGCTGGTAGACCCTGCACTGGCATGAAACACTGTGTAGCAAAGTCATAATATGACTTAGGAGAGAAGAAAAAAAAAAAATATATATATATATATATATATATATATATATATATATATATTAAAGTAGTAAAAACAAAAACCGCACACAGGATAAACGCTCCTGCACGAATAATAAAACTATAATAGTCACTTGAACAAACGTTTGTCATGCAGGTGCGAAAATGAATAAAGCAATTCAGTTCAAATAAAAGTCTCACAAATAAGAGCAGTTGATAACTGTATATCCAAGGTTTCAAAACGATCTCCTGTAAGACTTCTTAAGCTGTATATAAATCCCAAAAGTGATCCAAAGATGATATATCAACGTAAATATTCAATAAAATAGGATTTTAATTATTTGCAAATAGATAAGTAAGCGCTTTCACCAACAGGCTTTGTCAAACTTTAAACAGTCAAATGCACCATCACTACAAGTTTAAATAGTATACAGCCTACTCCTGATAGGTTAATTAAACAGGCAAATTATTCAATTGAGCTTTAAAGATACACCAAGCACAAAAGGCATCTGTGTTCTTACATCTCACTAGTGAAGCTTATACATATATTCTAAACTGTTAACCAGTCCTGATCTATCAGTGTTCTAAGTACATACATATATACGTACAATACATAAAATATCTGTATATGGAAAATTTAGCATACTCAATAGACTAGCATCTAAAAAATCTAAAAACATGTTATAAATATACATATAATCATATGTTTATAATATATAAATACACATAAATATATACTAAAAATGCATTCCATTATGTTAGTAAACGTAGTAAATAATTACCTAAACTCTAAAATCATACCTTTTGAACAAGAAAAAAGATTTTTTAGATGCTAGTCTATTGAGTATGCTAAATTTTCCATATACAGATATTTTATGTATTGTACGTATATATGTATGTACTTAGAACACTGATAGATCAGGACTGGTTAATTTAGTAGATATGTATAAGCTTCACTAGTGAGATGTAAGAACACAGATGTCTATCAGGAGTAAAACTTTGATGTGACCTGTTGGTGAATATGAATATTCGTTGATATCATCTTTGGATCGCGATTTATGTATCTTACAGGAGATGGTTTTGAAACCTTGATATGGTTATCAACTGCTCTTATTTCTGAGACTTTTATTTGAACTGAATTGCTTTATTCATCTTCGCACCTGCATGACAAACGTTTGTTCAAGTGACTATTATATATATATATATATATATATATATATATATATATATATCTATATATATATCTATATATATATTTGACGTAATGCTGGGTGATCCAGGATGAGATGCAGATGACGACTACAGTACATAACAGGGAGGATGGCTGAAGCTGAGAAGCAGACACAGACAGTACCACATAAGAAACTCAATGCCCCAGGGAGAGGTTTAGTTGCAGACAACACCAAATAAGAGGAATGACTAAGGACACATGGTAGTAGTTTGCTAATACAATCACTTATAGGAAATAAACTTCTCCAAAGGTGGAACCACAGAATGCTGCTCTACTAAATGGATTAAAATCTTGGTAAGATGGTGCTGAAATGCCAAACTGAACTAGTCTCCTGACAGGGCCTGTGTTTGATGTAAATCAGCCTGATATTTCAGATGCTGTCTATTCTTTTATTATCTCTCAGTATAAGGCTAGCTAAAGACAATATCTGCATTTGAGAAGATAACCACATAGAGGTCTTGATCAGAATATTCATCCTGACCATAATTATCAAAACTCAGGCTGAATGGGGGTCAGTAGCAGTGGACCTAAATATCACCTGCTGATTGCGTTTTACAGTAATGAACAGCACAATATACATGATTAGAAAAGAAAGTTACGAACATCCAGAGTGTCAGAGTCAGCCAAGGAAATGAGATTCTGAGCCAAAGACCTTCAAGGTTATCCTGCAGTCATAGTGTTCTTGAAAAGTCTTATTCATTCAATTCCCAAATGAACAGTTTTTAAGACACTTGAAATTGGATAGTTAGATAAAGTCAGCAAAGTGAACCCCTTCATCTGCAGTACTACAGGAACATAAGAAACCCCCTAAAAATAAAGTTGTGACAAATAGCAGCACTTATCACCAAATGTGAAGACCAGGCTAGCACTGCAGGGGTTTAAATCCCACAATCACCAAACAGCATACCACCTGGTTACTTGATAGGCAGAGACTACAGTCCATGGATTTGCTCTTACTGTCCCAAACAGATCTGATGGCTACCA
This sequence comes from Protopterus annectens, assembly GCF_019279795.1. NCBI lineage: Eukaryota > Metazoa > Chordata > Ceratodontiformes > Protopteridae > Protopterus > Protopterus annectens. The sequence continues at coordinate 731,571,610 of NC_056730.1, forward strand.
GAGGGACAGTCTCTCAAGTCACACCATTGGTAATCAACAGGTTAAAGTAAAGAAAACTGCACTCATATCTGACCTCAAGACAAAAGGGAATATGCAATTCTGTCCTGAGTATCACCTTCCAACATCTACTCCAGACTGTGACTACATACTGATCTCAGAGCTCAGTTTTTGGCCTAGCACTCCAGTCCCTTTTTCACCAGTCTCTCTGTGAACCACATTGTCTTTTAGTGCTCTCATGCATGGCAACTAACTTCCAAACAAATTATTTTCACAGACACACATGCACATGCACATGCACATGCACACACACACACACACACACACACACACACACACACACACACACACACACACACACACACACAAAAGCATGCACACACACTTTACAGGCTGGAAGAATTATTCTGTTCCCCATAACATTCTTCCTGGCACTACAGTACTGCCACCACAACCACAGATTCAGCTAGAGATCAAAACACAATACTCTGCTAGGGACCAAAACACAACAGTTACCCGTCACTCTTGAGTTAGCCAAACATGAAAGTATAAAAGCAATATCTCTTAAGTAGTATGCATAAGCAATCTGGCTAAATAGAGGCAAATTCCACAACCTGCCGCCTGGAGTGCTAAATAATACTCTCTTCTCAAATAATACCTAAATAAATAATACATACCAGCCACATGATCTTAAAAGTGAATAATTAAAACATTACTTAAAAAATAAAGACTGCTGATACAGTTTAAATATGCATATGTCAATGCAGTGCATAAAGAATAACAAAATAACAGTCAGCTATTTAAAGAAAAGCCTCTAAGTAAGCAAGAAAAATACCTTAGCTGTCTTTTGCTGAAGAAATAATTGATGTAACTGTTCTAAGTCAGTAGAATTATATATGGCATGATTCAAGCAGACAACCACAGATAATGTCACGAAGCTCTCCTAAGCAAGACTGACTGACTTTGCTTTCAGCTCTTAATATAGACATCTGTGCTTATCACTTCAATTCCCACAAAAAGAAGCAGTGACCAAAAGTAGTTTTCTACATTTGGACTCCCAAATGTAGTGAAATAGTTTCTTAGTAGCAAGGACTAATTATATTAGCCCCTTCCCATAAACAAAAAACAACAGAAAATAAAAACAAAATACTTGATTTCTAATACATCTATTAACTGTTATCCCTGGCTAGGTGCACGTTTGAAGTACAATGCAATTGCATTCTTGTTTTTTTGACACGGGAAAGTAAGAAGTTACATTTTGCACTTAAGATACAAATTCTCTTTTTCTCCACTGGTTTACACAGAATCACATATTCTCAGGCCACAGAAACACGCATATTGTACATTAAAAAGAGCTCAAATATAGATTACAAAGCTGACAACAGTTTGAAACAAAAAAAGGAAAAAAAAACATTACATTTTAAGTCAGTTTTCTGTGCCCAGGCACCATATAGCCCAATAAAAGCGAATATGAAAGGAAGGTCAAGGTCAGAACACTCTTTAAAAATGGGTGCTATATATCAAAAATCAGCTGATTAAGCAACACGCTTCAAAACTGTGCAGTCACAAAACAAACTTTCACATGGTACTGAAATGTGCCTAATGGTTAGCACTGCTTAATAAAAGGAGTATACCACAAATGTCATTAGCAACACATCCTCTTCTTTAAGTAAATGCAACTTTAGAAACTAAAACGTGTTTACAAAGTTTGTGTGTGTGTATTAATTGTTCCACTTCAAATAATCTAAAACCCATAACATCTAAATTCATAACAGTGAAACCATAACATCTAAAACCCAAAACATCTAAAACCCATAACATCAAATTTCATAACATCTAAAATTTGCATCACAACATCGTACACCACAAATCACATGAAAATAACATCCCCTCCACCCATTACACCACCAAACTAACAAACACAATTTTTACTACGTTTCTGTATGGGGGCAAGCCCCCCTGCATCCCCCATGTACCCCCTGTTAAATATACCAACTCCGAGACTGAACTATAGTGGGAAAAAGTTAATTTCCTAACCCTACTGTATCACAATCACCTTAAAGAATGTACACATAATGTCTATATCACTAACCTGTATGGTCTAAAAACTACACAGAGAGTGGCAAAATAAATGGTATATAAATAGTATAAATTCCTGCACTATATAAATAATAACTATAGAAATAAAAACTACAACATCTCATAGTGATACCACAAAATTAATATAATAAACTATAGCATTTACACGTTTGATGATAGACTACTACATATTGTACATTTTAGACGTTCTAAAATTCGATGTTGTCAATTTTAGATTGTATGAATTTTAGATGTTTTGATTTTAGATGTTATGGGTTTTTATATACATATATATATATATATATATATATATATATATATATATATATGTACAAACACACAAACATATACCTGTATATGTATAACGCACAACATATTTTGTATGTATGTCTGTGTGTTTGCATGTACATGTTTACTAGGTTTAACTGGAGAAGACTCATTAGGTACTGTTTTAGTTACTATTTTCTGCAGTGACTGCTGGATTTTCCTACTTAAGGGGCCTGCACAGGAACGTGAGATGTAGCCAAATATTTATTTTAATTGTTTATTTTCTGTTTGTGACATTTTAGTTTAGTGAGCCTTTCCAGCTATAATCATGGTCAAAGGCAGACAGTCGATGCATAGAACATTTGCTTGCTTCTGTTAAGAAATACACGATTTTGCATAGAAAATATATATCTCACATTACAACATCGGACTAATAAGCTGCATGCAGAAATACAAATGAATTATTTTTTATAATCCAGAGAACAGACATCATTATTTATTTGCAGTTATAATATCTGCATTACAAGTGTTCCTAGCCTGTAAAAAAGCAACAACATTCTAAAATATCAGATACATGGTGTAAGAGTAAGAGTCTGAATGAGGTCAGTGTACATTGTACAATGTAGGATGGTAGGGAGTTCGAAACTGCTACAGCCATTTTAGAAATCACACTCTCTATGATGGTTACTGTAAATAATGGTTGGTTAATGTGAGAAAAATTCTGATATCCAAGTGTGTAGTCTTATATACACTGGGCCTGTGTAATACTTGGTATTTAAGAAACATCCTCTTTTCTTATCGAAAGCAACCCTGTTACAGTACGGAGTATCTGAATAATATGTTGAATTGTTTATACTTGCCTCTGTGACTCTGTCATTGACTTGAAAGCAACACTCTTCATTTTTCACTGTCAGCCTAGTGAGTAGTGACTGAGTGGATTGGCTCATCTATACCTTAGTCTTTGATTTTCCCTTATGTGGATCCCTTTAACACTGAATTGAAAACATTATAGTTAAAGTTACCTTCTAGAGCTTACATTTTCACATTATTTTCCTACATAGGATTTTATTTGTTGGTACATGTGACCATTTATGAAATGAGTGAATTTTAAGGACAAGACATTATAGAGCAAGGTATCAGTGTTGTTAATGTAAAACATTAACAATCAGATAGTCATGCTCTTAACTAATGGCATCCAGTAAGCGTTAATGTTTCATTAAATGGAATGATGTACTTAAAAGTTCAAAGAAAATCTGTTTCAATAGCTGACTAGATGGATCCAATTTACAAGAGAACGGTATATTAATAATAACTGTTGCTTCCTTGACACTGATACTCACAAGGTGCTTGAATCTTTAAGTACTGAACCTCCTTAGACCCTGAATCCCAAATGTAGTAGTAAAAATGCCAGTACTGATGATTTAAACTCTAAAGTGAAGACAATATATGCTGATTACCACTCGTCTGATTTCTAATGTTCATCCTTCCCCTAAACAAAATAGGAAGACAAGAGCCTTAGGTGACAGTAGGGATACAGCCAACAAACAATGTAGGGATACAACCAACAAACAACTAGAAACCGTCTTCCCACAGCAGAATGAAAAGATAAATGCTAACAACATCCCAGGTCTTCCTCCTGCATCACAGTAACCTGATGTGCAGGTTTAGATTTTGAAAGAGAATCACTTTTCTCTTGTCTTTGTGTTCTCCAGCTTTACAACAGCCTGATAAACAGCACAAGACTGCATCAGCCAAACAAGTACTTGTCCTTAGGGATTCCACAGTTAGGACCCTGACAAACATGCTTCCCAGAATGGAGTCATTTCAGTGCCACAGTGTCATGTTTAAAGGGAAGAATGCAGAATGCTGGCAAATACTGAAGAAGCAGTTAAGAAGCTGAATTCACCAGAAAGAAAGTATGATTTGGTCACTACTGCTGGAAGCATAAATGATATAAGTAAAATCTCTTATGAGTCTTGTATAGCTGAGACAAGAGAAATGGTGTGTTGAAGCATCAAAAAGGAATTCTCAGTTGCCTTTACAGGCACTCCCCCCTCCGATGCTATATGCATAAAATAAAGACAGATATGTCTACCGGTACTCTTCCATTATCGGAGCAACGTTGATAACATTAAAAGATACATGTCAGCAAAGCTGACATTGCATTTGAAAGAAAACAACAGATTTAATGAGGAACAGACAGAAAATCTGAGCAGTTGAGAGGTATGTGCTGAAGTGCAGTGCACAGGGTTAAAAGTAAGGAAAATAATGAGACAGGTGATGATTACAAGTGAAAATAGTTTTCAGAGCGTTCAGAATGTGTTTATTGGGCAAGTCCGACTTGCGCAGAAAAGTGACAGCTTCTCAGTGGAGACTCAAGGAGAAAAGGCCCATAAATAGTTAATTAGAAATGCATAAGTGCCATACAAAAATACATTTCTTTTATTTCATTTAATTTTTATATTTTTTCATTCACTTGCCCCTAGCTGCTGAGCGATTCCTGGCTTTAGCGTCCTTGGCTGTATACCTAGCTATCCATATTGCTTATGCTGCAGTACTTTAAAACCTTCCTGCTTGAAGACTAAGGACCCCTTCCAGGTCTCCAGCTGCAATCATCTCACTGCCTCCCAACCAGATACCTTCTCAAAGAGGAAGCAAGAAATAGTACCTAGCTATCCATATTGCTTATGCTGCAGTACTCTAAAACCTTCCTGCTTGAAGACTAAGGACCCCTTCCAGGTCTCCAGCTGCAATCATCTCACTGCCTCCCAACCAGATACCTTCTCAAAGAGGAAGCAAGAAAGTATGTGCTATCCTACACCTGATAATTAGTCTGTCTGTATCTAGTCTTTCAGGTGGTTTTAAAGTACGCTTCCAAGCCAGGATAGTCAGTAGCCTTACCCCCTACCCATCACTTAACCTGTATATCTCTCTTATCACTAGTAAATGCCCCCTAACTGTCTTTATCCTACCATATCTTAAGCCAGACTCTAAACTTATTTAAACATCTGTTGTTTATGCCCACCAGGTGGCACCCATCCCCAATCTTACTTCCCATAGGTCTATCCCTTTGGCTCGCAGTCTATTTCACCTACACTGCTGAGGTGGAAATCTTGCTAATACTCTTGCCTGTTTAGATTTTCTCCTCCTAGTTGTACCCCTTTGTTCCACGTAATTTCTCTAGCTCTAGCTCAACCATCTCTACTCTTTCTCTTAACGATACTTACCTTCAACAGTCAGTGCTCTGCTGATTGTTTCTATCTCAACCTGTCCTCCTCCTCTTGTTTCTGCCCACTCCATTCGCCCTGCAGGCTCACTTCGCTCCCCTGCCCTACCCCCAAATCTCACCCACCCCCAAGCATCCTAGACATGTAATACTAGACCACACCCTCCTCCACTTTCCAGCAAATAAGACGCTCCCTCTACATGAGATAATTAACCACACCCACTCAGCACACAACCTATCACTTGCCCCCTCCTATAGCTCTTTTACTACCACATAAACCTCTTTTACTTCTACACACCTTTCATACCTTGCTTATATTTTTTCCGTAATTATAGTACTCATGCCTACCACTACTACCCCTACACTAACTAAACTACTACTCAGCACCATACTTTTATCCATCTTAAGCTCAGCCTATGTCCTAACCTCCTTTGAACACCTAACTTATTTTCATTTTCAATGCCCCAACAAACAAACAACCACACATAGTCACACCCCCACCCAAAATAATATAAACATCTTATCCACACCTACAAAATAACTAGCAAAGTACCACAGACTGGCACACATTAAATACAATAGCCTAATACCTAAAAAAGCTCAGTATCAACTTGGTAACTTACATTATATTTTGCTTAGACTAAAAAAGCATTCCTTGCAAGATGGAGACATCCATCCTAATCCAGGCCCAGATAATATCCTTTCTACTGAATCTCTCAACACTAAACCCTCTATCCTACATACCCCAAACAAACACCATAATGCACTCCTGATAGCACACCTCAACATTCAGATTGTTAATAACAAAGTTCCACATCTACACGCTGTCTTGGATGTACACTCTTTTGACATTCTATGTTTGACAGAGACATGGCTAAAACCAGCAACCCAGGATAATAAAATCCTTCCATTAGGCTACAATATACTGCAACTAGACTGTTTAAAGAGAAAGGGAGGAGGAGTAGCAATTGTTTTCAAGGATGGATTACAAGTCACCTCATTACCTTATAACACACCTAAAGACAGTAATGCAGAAGTTCTTATTTCTAAAGTACAACTTAATTCTAGTAAATCCATGTACATCTTTTGCATCTACCTACCTCCTAGGAACACTATATCTACACTTGAAGACATACTTAATTGGGCAGCATCAACCTTTCCACAAGAAACTATAATTCTTGGTGACTTCAATATTGACTGGAAATGCTTTGCTACTGACCACCCTACTTCTCATATCAACCTTCATGGTTTCTCACAGACCATCACCTCCCCAACTAGAATTAACAAACCAACCAAAAAAGAGAGCACCTTGGATTGGATCCTTATTAATAACCACCATCAAACTTACAAAGTAGGTGTCCTCCCTGACGATGTAAGTGACCACTCTTTGACCTATATAATCAGGCAAAAGATTGATATCCCACACCAAACATCATATAGGACTATACGGTCAAATAAACAGTTTAACCAAAGGTTATTCCAAACTGAACTTAGCTCTTGTGATTGGTCTCCCCTAAAAATACTCCCACTTGAAGAGGCTGTTATACACTTTAACTCTACCTTCTTAAATATCCTTGACCAACATGCACCAAAACGTACCATCAGAACTAGGTCTAAACCGGCCCTATGGCTCTCTAAAGACACCAGGAAAAAAATGTTACTAAGAAATAAAGCCTGGACTAGGCGGAGAACTACAAAAAACTTAACAGATCAACAAACATTTAGACAAATGAGAAATATGATAAAAAAAGCTATACTTTCAGACAAAAAAAACTTTTACTGTAAAATGCAGCAAACTAACCTAAACAACCCCCAGAAATTCTGGGCAAGTATCAATAGTCTGTTACACCCCGGTCACTGCAGTACACCAACCCCAACTGGTGCTAATCAGGAAACTCCCAACCAAACTGCTAATGCGTTTAATACCTTCTTTACCGAAGCCATCCAATCTCTAGCCAGCCACCTAACCCCTGACAGCTCCAGCCTTCCTAACCTCATCTCCAGCTCTCTTCCTACTTTCCTATTCCAACCCATCTCCACTAATTTCATCCACAAACTCATTCTAAAACTTAAGCCTTGTACTCCTTCTGCCAGATTCCAGCACAATATCTGCAAAAAGTTGCCAAAGCAGTAGCTTATCCAATATCAATCCTAATAAACAGAACCATTAACGAGGGAACCATCCCAGTCATCTGGAAAATCTCACACATTATCCCCCTACATAAAGGAGGCAACTCAAATGAATACTCTAACTACTGACCTATAGCCCTACTATCCCCCTTAGCAAAAATAATGGAGAAATGTATTCATCATCAACTTCTAGACCACTTACTAAAACATAACCTACTTGCACAAAGCCAGCATGGCTTTAGACCGTACCATAGTACCACTACAGCCCTCTTATCTTTCACTGACAGTATTAACAGAAATCGCAATAATAATACTCTCTCTTCAGCCCTATTTATTGATCTATCAAAAGCTTTTGATATGGTTAACCACACATTGCTTATTAACATTCTTAAATCACTTTCTCTCGATACTCTAGCTGTACAATGGTTTAGCTCCTACCTAAGTGACAGACAGCAAGCTGTTATGTGGGAAAAATAATCTATCATCCCACCTACCAGTTACACTAGGTGTTCCCCAGGGCTCTATTCTTGGTCCTTTATTATTCTCTATTTTTATTAATGATCTCTGCAAAGCTACTCCTCATGCAACCTGTATACAATATGCAGATGATTCAACAATAATCTGCACAGCCAAATCTTCATCAGAACTACAGTCCTTAACTCAGGAAATGTTTCACACAATAGAGTCTTGGTTCTTAAAATGCTGCCTCCTCCTTAATCCTAAAAAAACTAAGCTCCTGCTGTTTACCCCTACCCGGAAGCACATACCTATTGATTTCTCTGTTACTTCTAACAATGGTACCCTCATATCCCCTGACACTACCACTAAGCTTCTAGGAATTACTATAGACAACAACCTTAACTTTGACTCCCATATTAATAACACAATAAAAACAGTTAACAGAAAAATGGGCTCTCTATATAGAGTCAAATCCTTCCTCACTCCAATAGCTAGATCTGCTATTGCCCATTCTCATCTAATCTCAACACTCCTTTATGCCTCACCAATCTATACCAATCTGTCAAAACATAATTGTCTCAAACTAGCTACCTCCTATAATAACATTGCAAGATTTGCCACTGGTAATCCCTATAGAACCCATCACTGTAAGAATCTGAAACAACTAGGATGGCTTGAACTACCTCATCAGCTTCAATATAGTCAACTTATCATTGCTCATAAGATCCTCTACCACCCAAATAATACCCCAATACTCTCAAATATCATCACCCTACTATAAAAATCTCACTAACTTACGATCAGCAAATAAATTGTTAATTAACATTAGTAAGTCAAACAACTTGGCAGGTGATTCTCTGTTCTCAAACTCTACTCGGAGAAACTGGAACCTTCTACCTACTGAATTAACTTCTCTTCCTTCTCTACCCCTCTTCAAACAACAACTGAAAATACTCCTTAGAACAAAATGGCTATGCCCTTGTAACAACCCTGACTAACTGATTAAGATTACTTTTTTTACTTTCCCTCTTTTGTCAATTTTGTACTTATTGTATATGTAATCAGAACAGTTTATCTGTAACTTCTATGATTTGACTCATTATAAATGTCATTTTCTATATATTTGTAAATAGTATTTAACTATTGTCTTCTCTATTTTTGTATTTATTATTAACCAGGGTGTCTATATCTTGTAGATGATTACTAACCAGTGTGTTGTAAAATGTATCCCAGTATTCTGTGTTTTTTCTATGTAAACTCTTGTTTTTCAGAGGGTGTTTTTTTAATAGGGTGTTAATATCTTGTAGATGATTCAAACCAGTGTCTTGAAAATGTATCCCAGTATTTTGTATGTTTTTTCTATGTAAACTCTATTTTTATTCTACACAATTTTTTTTTTTACTTTTTCATCTGTTTTGTCCTGGAGCTTTTCTCCCCGGGCCTCTACTGAAAATGGACATATATCCAGTTAGACTAGCCCGGTCAACAAATGTAAAATAAAATAAAAAATAAAATAAATAAATAAAATTTCATGCGTACGCTAATTCTTTTTGGCAATAATGGAATAGTTAGGACCATCCGTAAATCGCGATCAAGAATTCAGATACCGGTTCATAGCTCTCAACCTTGGCAAAATGTGGAACACCTACTAACAGCCCTTTCGGTACTTTTCTGTAAATACACCGTATCAAATGAGTCACATTAAATGAAGAAACCTTTTTCTCTTCTATAAATCGAGTGCAAAGTCAAAAAATAATCAGAGGTAAATGCACCATATCAGGGACACTTCCAAAATATTGGCAGGATTCCTTTGAAAATTTGACAGCATGAAAGGAGTTGCATTAATATGTATTTTCTGTGAAAAATTGTAAACTATATGCGTTAGCAGAAATAATGTGAACTTTTATATATGGAGATATGATAAACTGAATCCTTTACGGATAAAGTGCAAGACATTATTAGTTGGGCCCAAAGGCATAGTACATACTTCTCATTGCAAATATTGCCCCAATAACGGAAAAGTACCTGTCTACCAAATGATGAACAGACATATATGTGCACAGCTAAATGAACTAAATGTATATATAAGTGAAGAAGAACTGGTGGAGAAACCTTACCTTTTTAGTAAGGATGAGTCTTCACTGGGGACATTGGGAATATAAATTGTTTGGTTTAAATTTTGAAAAGTTTTTTAGACCCTTCCTAGCCTCTTTAAAATTCACCTAGAGGGACGAGCTAGAGGGTACACATTCAACTTTTCATTGGATAAAAGACTCCTTGATAACCACTAATAAGGTTTTGCATTTAGTAAACCAAATTGCATTGTAATATCGGAATGTACTGTGTGAAAAAAGAACATCAGTTGTTGAAACATTAATTCTGCCCATGAGAATGACACATGCAACAGCCACCCTTAGTAGACAATGTGTATGTTACTGGCTCTGTGCACTCAGAACATCACTGTTGACCTAGTTACAACTGAAAGAGATAGTGAGTACAGAAGAAAATACAAATTTACATTACAGAGGTTGTTAAAAATCAGTTTTTGAAAATGTACTATTTTCCAGAGCAGAAGATTTAAATAAGAACGCACCTTTTCCAGTGGAAACAATGTCAACAGAGGTAGTAAACAAACCCAAAAGTGAAATATCCTTTGGATGACTTAAATCATTGGAACTGCACATATATGAATATTGAACTTAATCCAAACATCAAGTTATCAGACAATTCAAACAACAGGTCAGCTCCATGGCACAAAAGGATAAGCCCGTGACTACTGCCCGGATGACCCTGGGTCGACTAGCAATTCAGGTACTAAAAAAGCCATCTGGGGAAGGTTGGATTTGACTGAGCGGCCAATGAGAGTTCACCAATCCTAGAGGGAGGGAGGGAAACAGCTCATTCTGCTGTGATGAAGGACAAACTTACCCACCAGAAGCCTCATGCACTATACCTGGGGGGATTAGGCATGAAGAAACCATATATGCATCAGTGAGACTGGTACTTAAGAGTCAAGCTGCTGTGAGATGAGGGTTACACTGTAACATTTCCTCAGTGGTTATCAAAAATGGTATAGTAATAAAATTGGTCTATAGTTTTCCAGCCTGAATAAGATTAGGGTCATCTCCTAAAGCAGCTCCATCCCTTCCAACCTGCGGATGTCCCTTGCCTTGGTAAGCCGGATCTTTGATTGAGGGGATGAAAGTGGCCCTTGTGGACTGAATGATGTTCAGAGCATTAATGGGGCAGAAAAAGATAACAAAAAAAAAATACAAGCTACTAGAAAACTGCTTTGCTGGCTAATGAATACTTGTACATTAACTCTCTCTCTCTCTCTATATATATATATATATATATATATATATATCTGTGTGTGTGTGTGTATTTATGTATGTATACATACATATATATATATGTATCACAGCTTCATCTATTCTTGTATTCATATAAAACTAGACCACAAAATAGTCAGACGTATAGAAAGGAAATAAAGAAGAAAAAGAAAAATGAAAGAAGACACAGAAAAAAGAATGAAAAAAGAGAAAGGGAGGTAAAACAGAAGGAAACTAAATGTCTGGATGGAAGAATATGAAAGCAATAAAGAAAAGGGAAAAAAAGAGTATGTTTGCAAATATTAACTTAAGCATTACAAATTGGCTGAAAAGAGATTAGCATTTCCATGTAACTCTAATGGGTATTTGTACCTTTTTAAGCCAATATGGAGATGTGAGAAAAGTTGATGAGCCAAAATCTTCTCCCATAGTTGGTGTTGGATAAGGGTGTGGTAAATTTAATCCCAAATACAAAGCAAAGGGTTGAGTTTGGCTGACTGCAGCATGTCTTAACCAGCATGATGCACTGTCTGTATTCTGCCAGTCTTTCTCCATGACTCTTACTGTTGTCTGGTTACCAGTTACCTCTGCCACAGGTCTGCCTTCTTGTCTAAGCAAAAATTCCACATCTCGGGTCCAGGCTTCGACACGATTGCTGAAAACATAGGCAAACAGCATATTAAATTACTTCTTATATTTGACTACTTATTAACATTTGCAAATAGTGCATGCAGATGGTGTTGATCAGAAAAGTGAGAGGACTCGTGTACCTACATACCATCTACTGCTCTAAAAGTACTCTCCTCTTTTCACCAGTGAACAACAAAGGACGAAAGACTATCTCATATGAAAATAAAATGTACATATTATGAAGAAAAAATGAGAAATATTTGAAGTAATAACGAATATCAGCACATATACACTGCACTGGATTTCATGTTTATTAGTAAATAAATAAATTCTTAACCTGGCCCAGGAGTTACAAAATAAACAGTAAAAAAATGTGTTCTGTTTTTTATTGATTAAGTCGATGTTGTACCTTCGCTGCACATACAGGCAAATTTGAAGTTTTCTTTTTATATGTAGCATTGTAACGCTTCTGTTTTTTTTAACTTTCCAGGAAATACCAGGTGTAAAACATTCCATGTTACTTGCATACTTATGAGGTAGGACTGGGGAACTATGACAATATTTTTTACATTATGCCAAAACGCCACTGATGCAGATGCTGTAACTTTTGTTTCTAAATGCAGTGGTTGGTTTATATGTTAAGCATATATGCTTGAGGTTAAATCTTGAAGTTACTCTAAAGACAGTGATTTGCATGGGACATGCACAAAAAGACCTCAACAAATGAAAGAAAACAGGTTCTACCTAAGCAAGAAAGCAGGACTCTACCACAATGTTGAGGACTGAAATTTTGAGTCCTGAAACTGCACAATTCAAAAATTAAAAAAAAACAGCTTTTTTTTTTTTTTTTTCAGAATGGCTGATTCTCCATGGAGCTGCCATATAATGAGCTTTTGCCCTCACCCCTCCATCTTCTAAGGATACTATGCTCAAGGTTGCTGTGTCTCAAAGAAACAGGCAAAAAATGTATTCTTTTGCAATTTCAGGTCTGAAAATGTTGGTATTCAGAAGTACAACAGAAACACAAAAAGGCAAAGTGCTTTAGTACACATCTCATCATAACATTATGGATGCACTGAGTGCTGTGTGTGTGTGTGTGTGTGTGTGTGTGTGTGTGTGTGTGTGTGTGTGTGTGTGTGTGTGTGTGTGTGTATCTGTTCGGTTCTCAGCTGAAGTGCCTTTTGCATGGAGTCTGCATGTCCTCTATCTGTTGCTCTAGGTTTTCTCTATGTACTCTTCCTTCCAACATCCCAAAGATGTGCAGTAAATGGACTAGTAACTGGAGACTATATGCGTGCCTATAGTACAGTTCAATTTAAACATAAGGCTTACATTGCTCAGCCACATACTATAAGTGCACCTTACACCTAATGGCACATCACACAGGTGCATAGCATTTAACCACTCTTTACTCTGTTAGGGTAAACAATTAGAGAGCATTGTGTAGTTAGCTCAAAGAGAAATTTAGCAATTAGAGCCTATACCAAATGTTAAGTGGGGCTATATCAGTCTTACACAGAGATATAGGGCAGTAACAGCTGCTGAAGAGCTGTAAAGCTTGACACAGTCATAAGAGTTTAACCCAAGTCTAACTACAACAGCATATACTGTAACAAAGCTGTGCAGGAGGAGTAATACAGACCTGATTCATGAAAGAGTGTCTTTTCCATCATGCAGTTCTACTTCAAACAGGTTAAACACCTTAAGAATGCAAAAAATGCATTGATAAAATGATGGCATTAAAATCGGTTCATTAATGTAGAGACTGAGGCCCTGACTATGATGCAAACACTTTGGAGGCGAACAGCTGACATAACACTGAAAGAACCAGATGGACTAAGCAACAGAAAGTCAAATCTAGTATCTTGCTGGGAGGAAGAGGGGGGTGCACACCACAGGAAGATCCAAAAGATTAGTTCCTGAGTACATAAGGTGTATGGTTAACCCTGTGAAGAATGGCATACTTAGATATTAAAATTAGTGACACAAAGACATTATTGCAGGGCCAGAAATGCATGTGTTGCATACAGATTATCAGAAGACTGCTTAGATACATGATGGAGTACCAAAAATTATTCCCTCCTAGAAAGTGAGGACCCCCCCCCCCCAATGAAGAATGGGGCTTTGTTAATACTATGCAGGAAGGAGGACTACATTAATAGACTGTTAAGTAAACTAAATGCTGAAGGCCAAAAAAATGCTAGTGTTAATGTAAGCCATTATGGCAAATGATGCCAAACATACGTGGGTTGCTTCATTCAGGGAAAAACTATCACAAATTATATTAGTTTGTTAAAAAGAAAAAAAAAGAAGTAATGTTGTGTTGCTCCTCTAACACAAAGACACTGGAACACTGATATGATACAATACCTTTTACTGGACCACCATAAGTTCTGCTATTAATCAAGCTTTTGAGCTGGCATGTGCCCTTCATTGGGAGTTAGTGCACACAAAGGCTTGCCATAATGAGAAGCATATCAATTTGATATTTAAACCTACAAAGTGACAATACAGTTTAATAGCTGACATAATGTCACCATACACAGCATGGCCAGAAACTGCCTTCTGTTAAAAGCATTAGAGTACAGAGGTTGATCTGGAAGACTGTATAAGACTCCTGTAGACAAGGAGCAATTTTCATTTCCTGATTCTAGACCGGCACTACTGTTTGGAGTTGAATATCAGTATTGGTGCATTATTTTCTTATTTTAGAAGTATATTGTGGAAATACATTTTACATTTGCAACAAGGCGTGAAATGAAAGCCATGCACCTTTGTGACAGAAAAGGGAGAGCCTTTTCCATACACAGCTTACAAAGCAGAGACATCTTTTTGAGGAACATCCTTTAGACTTTCCACAGTATGACTGATGGTGTACCACTCATAGACACTTTACGGATATTACTAGTAGGCATATAGCCGACATAAACAGCATCCTTCAAATCAGTGCTGGCAGCAATGGAATGGCCCATTCCGCATCTCATATCTGAAAAAACTATGGCTTTGATCACTCACTGATACACACATATGTGTATATATACATACACATTATATACTGGATATACATACACACTATCTGGAGTTTTTCATGTTTAAGACCATCTGTCACACCAAGATTAAACATCAGCTTTTAGTGCACAGTAATTATTTCTATTAGGTGTGTGTAATGTGCATTTAGTGCTCATACCATCCTCTCTACAGACATACAGCTTTATGCAATCCACCCCATGCTCTTATGAACAAAGATATCAGACCTGCAGTATGTATACTGTGCTGCCACAGTTTTATGCACAGATATATGCTGTCTTGATATGTATTACATTTCTGTGTTTTCAAATACTGATAATATAAAACACCTACAATGTATGCACTGTAAGTGCAAGGCAGCTAGTTGCATACTTAAAACTGCTGGGATATTTCCTCTGATTAAGTAATCTATAGGACTGCCAAACTATGGTTCTAACTATGGATTTAGGTTCTTACTGCAAATGTGCATTGCTGTCCCACTATTACAATGCTAATGAACTTACAGGTAGTGTGTTACTGTTAATGTGTCAGGTATATATCTGCACCTACAACTATTTCAGGTATATATTCCAGAGGTGCAGTGGTGCAGCGGTTAGCACTGCCACCTCAAAGCAAGAGGCTCTCTGGTTCAATTCTTGGCTGGGGTGCCTTCTGTGCATGCCCTCCCTGCGCTCATGTGAGTTTCCTCCCACATTCCAAAGACATGCGTTTGGAGCATTTCTTCCCATGCTCTGCTGAAAATGGGCTCTGTCCCAGTCAGACTTTCCTGGTTAACAAATGTTAAATAAAATAAATACTTATAGTATTTTGGAAAGGGCCATGGTAGTTTGAGTAATATCTTAGTCCATGTCTAGGTGTGTGTGTGTGTGTGTGTGTGTGTGTGTGTGTGTGTGTGTGTGTGTGTATATATATGTATATATATATATATATATATATATATATATATATATATATATATATACATACATACACATATATAAACAGAACCCCCCCCCCAAAACAGGAAAAATAATGTACTGAAAAGGTATCAATGCCTACAAAAAGTGTAGTGTCAACCAGCTTTATTTAGATCAACATCAATATCTATATTAAATTACAGTTGACATAAACGCTGTTTCAGGGAATTATTATTGTTTCCATGCACATAGACTGACCTGAGAATCATTGGTGTGTGTTTATATAAATATTTCAGACATGGGCAATAATGCCCTTCTTGCCTGACAATATACAAAAACAGTCATTCTCATGAAAAGAATCTTCATAATAAGGGTCCAGGTTGTTCTTAAAAATATCTAAAATAGTGCTTGTTTTATTACAGGCATCAGCTACTGTCTCAGAGAATCAATTAGTACTTCTCTTAATTCTATATCATTTTTTTAATTTCTCCAAATCTTTTGGGTTTCTAATGCCACAATGGGAATGGACCCCATTCCTAAGTCAAAGTACGATTACAGTTCATGAAGTTACTATTGTTTCTATATAATCTTCTATACAGGTTGTCTGATGATTCTTAACTACTCTCTGATAACTTCAACCATTCCCAGATGAAGTTGTCTCTAAATGCCCTATATACCTAAGATCTTCTCTTAAACATCTAAATCAGACACCGTACAAGTTTACATATTTTAAACTTTCGTAATAACTTAAACTTTCACATCCATCAATGCCCTTGGTATATTTCCACTGAACTCTATCCAATTTTCTCACAATAGTTTTCTTATACGGTTTCCATATTATTCTTTCATATTCTAGTATGGATCTAATGTAACTTACAAACAATGATTTAATTGTTTCTGAATTCATAGACTTTACAAATCATTTTATACAGCCTATAGTTGTATAACTATCATTAACCAATTGATTGATTAATAAAAAGCTTATAACAGGGTCTACTCATATATCCAGGTCTTAAAATGAATGCATGGTTTCAATCACTGCTGCATTAAATATTCATCTTTCAATTCATGTCACCCACATTTTACATGATTAGTTTTTGATGTACTTATCTTTATATTATTCTCCTGTGCCCAGATAGTCAATTTAGTCAAGTTCTTTTGCAAACATGACCTATCTTTAACACATGTAATCAGTTTACTCATGTTCAAGTCATCTGCATACAGACTACAGAAAGTACAGTTGTGTACCTACCATAAATGTAGATGTTCGAGTGTATTCACTGTTGCAGTCATTACAATTGGGTTATCCTGCTGGCAGGCTACCCGCAGTCGGCCTGAATTCCAAAGTCTAGGTCCGGCGTCGGTTGCTGTCGCCTCCTCCCTGACGTCAGTGCGCCAGGGGTATAAAGGATGCAGCCGACACCATTTTCTTCAGTTTTTCTTGCCCTGGATGTCAGGTGTCCCCAAAAGGGTAGGCTAAAAATATGTCTATAAAGCATGCATGCCACAAGTAACAAGTTTCCTTCATCTACAAGCAAATACACCACATAGTTTGTATAGAATAGAGAAGTACAGATATGTTCCAGCAAAGAATAAGGGGGATGGAGGGTGGGTAACCTGGACTGCAACAGTGAATACACTCGAACATCTAGATTTATGTTAGGTACACAACTGTACTATGTTCATCATGTTCCACTGTTGCAGTCATTACAATTGGGTTGAATCCCAAAGCTAAGGTTGGGAGCCTGGAACTAAATAGAATAAGGAATGGCTATAAGGCCCTGCAGGACTGCAGTGGCAAAGCCTGCCCTGGATTTGGAGTAAAGTGGTAAGTGGTAGTGCTTTGTAAAAGTGTGCACTGAACTCCAGGTTGCAGCCTCTAAAATGTCTTTGGTTGACACTCCTCTGAGGAAGGCTGCTGAAGTGGCTGCTGCTCTGGTTGAATGTGGCCTAATGCCCTTAGGCACTGATTTGCCATGTTGAGAATAGCATAAATGAATGCAGTGACCTATCCACTTGGAAATAGTCTACTTTGAGATAGCCTTTCCTTATGATCCTGCAGCATATGCTACCAGTAATTGCTCAGTCTTTCTGAAAGCTTTGGTTCTGTCCAAGTAGAAGCGCAGTTGTCTGTGTATGTCCAAAGAATGCAGAAGTTTCTCACCCTTATTCTGTGGGTTTGGGTAAAAGGTAGGCAAATTAATAGTTTGGTTGAGGGCCACACTGGACACTACCTTAGGCATAAATGTGGGGTTTGTCCTTAGAGAAACCCTATCTGGATGAAAAATGATAAAAGGTTCCACAGCCATGAGTGCCTATAGCTCTGAGATTGGTCTTGCAGAGGTTATTGCTGGGAGCAGAGCTGTTTTCCATGATAAAAATTTTATGTCAGCTGTAGCGGCTGGCTCAAAAGGAGGCAGAGTGAGTTTTTCCAAGACATAATTGAGGTCCCATGCAGGTATTGGTGATCTCCTTGGAGGCCGTAAGTTCTTGGCTCCTCTGAGGTACTGCCTTAATAAAGGATGAGAAAAAATAGGTGGCTCTGTATTGTAATGAGCTGAAATGGCAGAAGCATGAATCTTAATTGATGAAAAGGATAGACCTTTGTCCAGCATCTCAGTTAAGTACTGTAAAATCTGAGGGATTAAATGTAATAAATGTAATTTCTGTGGTCTTCTAACAGATATGCATGCATTTATACATCCTATAACAGGTGAATATTACAACATCAGAGTAAATGCAACTTGTGAGACTAAACATTTAGTGTATATTGCTAAATGTTCAAGCTGTCCGTCCTATTATATAGGTAAAACGGACAGGATGCTCAAGGAGCGCATTAGGGAACATCTTTATCAAATTCGTATAAAATCAGAGGTGAATGCACAATCAAAACATGTCATAAACACAAATGAAGAACATAAATTTCTGTTTTCAATTTTACAAGTAGTAGTTCCCAATACACGTGGTGGAGACATTAAAAATCACAGAGTCCACAGAAACACAATGGATAATTAAAACCAGGGCTCACTTGCCGCCAGGCTTGAATGATCGAGTCCCATTAAAGCCAATATTAAAGAATAGGAGACATAGAATTTAATTTAGATAATCATAATTTATATTTATTACTATGTTCAAATTGTTATTTATGTATAAGTTACAAATTCATAAATTTTATAAAATACGTATTTTTGTAGATATTAAATGAAATAGATTTTTAACATAAAAAATTATTTATACATTATAAGGCTATATTTGATTATGATTATTCTATAACAGATTAGGTTAGAACAATATTAGTGTTTGTTTTGAGGTCTGAATCTGACTATTTAAATGTATGATTTTCATGTTATGTAGCATATCATTTTTAGACTGGCAAAGATTTTAATTGCTTTTAAAATTGCTCATAATTGTTTCAATTAATCAATTACTGTTTAGTATATATAGCTGAACTTGTTTTAATGAGCGCATTATGGTTTGAAAAGCTGTTTATGAAAAGCCCCTGTCCATGGATTAAACTATTGTCTGCAGTTCATACGCCTGGTTTTATATTGTGGATTCTTTACTACTGGTTTGAAACTACCTATGACTGCAAAGTCTGAGCTTTATTTTTGGGAAGGTCTGAAGAGACTCCTTTTGGTGTGCAACACGAAGTGAACTGGTCTGAATGGACATATTTTGCTTACGAGAAGGTGTGTCTTCTATCAAAGAACTAAGTTTGCTTAAAAGTTCTCCGTGGATAGACTACCAGCTGTTTTTGAGATTTATTTTTTAGACTGGATATTTGGAACAGTCATGTTAATTCCTTGTGCCTGGTTCAAAGCACAGAATCTCTTCCATTTTTCTGCATTCGATTTTCTGGTACTGGGCCTCCTGGCCTCCAAAATAACATCCATCACCGCTTTAGAGAGAGGCGTGTTTTGAAAAGCTACATTATCTACCATGCTGCCAGATTTAACATACTGAGTTGGCTGTGTAGGATCTGATTGTTTTGTTGGGTCAGTAAGTGAGGAATTTGAGGTAATGCCCATGCTGGGCATTGAGTCAAGTTCCTGAGGATTGGGTACCAGTGCTGGCGGGGCCAGTCTGGGGCAATCAATATCATTTTTGGCTTCTCTTGTCTGACCTTTAGGAGTACCTTGGGGAGGAGAGGCAGTAGGGGAAAAGGCAAATACTGTTAAGCTTTTCCAGCTAAAAGATAGGGCATCCACTTTCCATGCTTGCTTGTGATAAGTCCTTGTGCAGAATCTCTGTAGTTGGCAGTTGTGAGGGGAGGCAAATAGATCTATGTCTGGGCATCCCCAATTCCTTGTTATCATGTTGAAGACTTGTGGATCCAATTTCCACTTGTGGGGATCCATGAGGTTTCTGCTTAGTTCGTCTGCCAGAGTATTTATCCTTCCTGGCAGGAATTGTGCTTGCAGATGTACTTGGTAAGTCAATGCTGTGTCCCACAAAGTCATGGCTAGTCTGCAAAGGGGGTAGGAATGTGTGCCTCCCTGCTTGTTTATGTACCACATGACTGTAGTATTGTCCATCCTTATCAGTAGTTGTCCTGGATGAAGTAGGCCCTTGAAGGCTGTCAGGGCATTTTGAACAGCTAGCATCTCTTTTTGGTTGATATGCAGATGCATTTGGTTTGCGGACCATGAGCCCTGAATACATCTTCCTGCCATGTAGGCCCCCCAGGCATAATCCGATGCATCTGTTGTCAATGTCTGCCTGGCCGGGGGTATGATGAATGGCTGCCCCTTGTGGTGACAGGCCTTTGCCCACCATCGAAACGCCTGTTGCAGGCAGGGAATGACTGTAATTATTGTTTCCAGGCTGCAGCAATGTTGAGTCCAAACACTTTTTAGATACCATTGTAATTTCCTCATATGCAGTCTTGCATATGGAATTAGCAGAATGCATGATGTCATGAAGCCCAAAGCCTGTAGAATTTTTCTTGTAGTTAACTGGGTGTTTGTTGCCAACTTTTTGAAATAAGTAGTCAATTGCCTTTGTTTATCTGGCGTGAGATAAGCCATCTGGGCAGTTGTATTTAAGCTTGCACCCAGGAATATTATCTATTGAGAGGGTACAAGTTTTGATTTATTTTTGTTTACTGTTTACCCTAGGCATGTTAATAATATTTTTACAAATGCCAGATGCTGTAGTAGTATGTCCTTGTTCTCTGCTTGAATAAGGCAGTCATCCAAGTAAGGATATATTTGTATTCCTCTTTGTCTGCAAAAAGCAATTACTGGTGCCAGGCATTTTGTGAAGACCCTGGGCGCAGTAGATAAGCCAAAGGGCAGTGCAGAGAATTGGTAGTGCATTGAGCCAGCTATGAATCTGAGGTATCTTCTGCATGATTGTCTGATTGGAACATGCAGGTATGCCTCTTTTAGGTCTAAAGTTACAAGCCAATTCTTCTTGCCCAGCATGGGCAGAAGCTGCTGCAGAGTCAACATTTTGAATTTTGGAATATCCAGGTATGTGTTTAGAATAGATAGGTCCAGTATTGGCCTCCAGGCTTTGTCCTTTCTGGGCACCAAGAAAAGTCTTGAGTAAAATCCTTGTCCCTGCTCTTGTGGTACTTGCTGAATGGCCCTCATGTCCATGAGGGATGAACCTTGTTTTTGTGCCTCTGCCCATTGTTTTTTTTGGCACGTCCGGCATACAGTTTGCCCTTGACATGGTGTGAAAGTGGAACCTGTAACCTTGTGACACTATGTTCAAGACCCATTTGTCCTGGGTGATTAGGTGCCAGTTTTGAGAAAAAAGTGCTAGTTTTCCCCCTAAAGGAGCTGCCAGAAGATAAGTACTTGGCGCTGGCAGAGGGAAGTCATTGGGACTGCTTTCTGTATGGCTATGACTTGTCTTCTCTGCTTTTGGAGGTAGAAGCACCCCATTGTTTAGACCTGTATGAGCTTTAGTGCTGGGATCTGCCTCTAGGGCATCTGTGTCTGCCTCTTTGTGGCCTGTCTGACACTGGAAAGGACCAATTATTTGTAGGACAGTGTCTGCTAAATCTTGGAGGCTGTACGTGTAAGAAATCCTTGACTGTTTGCATAGATTTGGCTTTGTCCTCCATTTTCTTCAACACCTCTTCTGCTTTAACACCAAACAAGGTATCATGTTGTAATGGAGCATCTAATAATTTTGCTTTAACATGATCAGGCAGATTCTGTTCCTTTAACCAAGCATGCCTCCTAATGACAGAACCCGTAACAGCGGTTCTGCAGGAGGCCTTCAAAGAATCAAGACCACATTGTAAGGTATGCTTTCCAACTTATTCAGCTGCATGCAATAAATCCTGCATTTCTTTATTTTCTGCACATTCAGAATTTGTCAACATTTTCTGTGACATAATGTATTGCTGATATTTAAGCATGTGAAACTGACAAATTAAGGCCTTTATAGCCAAGGTAGCAGAAGTGTAAATCTTTTTTCCTCATCTGTCCAGTGCCCTGGAATCTCTGTCAGAGGGGGTAGGGTTTTTTGCAGTGGAAGCCTTGACCCCCTTGGGACCCTGAGAGATAGCTTCTGGGTCAGCAGCAGGGTTTTTAAAAATAAATTTGTGGGAGTCTGGGACCCTGTAGTATCTGTCTGGCTTGATAGGAGCTGGAGGTAAAGAGTCTGGAGTCAGACTGGACTCTGAAAATACATCATCTACAATGTCTAGCACAGGTGGAATAGCCAGGAGCCTGTGCTGAGGCAGTAAAAGAAAGTCTCTGAGCCTTTTCTTAGATTCTGAATAATCTTGGCTCTCCCAGTGGAAATGCTCCCTCATGGTATGCAGTGTTTCCCCAAAAGAATAATCCTCAGGAGGAGAAGCTGAGGGGATAGATTCTTCAGCATCAGAATCTTCATAAGGAGGAAGAGAGTATTCCTGATCAGAAGAGGAATCAGATGAAATGGAAACCTGATCTGAAGATTCATATTCTACCTCTTGC
Source organism: Protopterus annectens (assembly GCF_019279795.1). Classification (NCBI taxonomy): domain Eukaryota; kingdom Metazoa; phylum Chordata; order Ceratodontiformes; family Protopteridae; genus Protopterus; species Protopterus annectens. Next base: position 731,594,591 of record NC_056730.1, read on the forward strand.
CTAGGCCTCTTGTCAGGAGGGGGATGAGAACCCCTGATCAAAGTAATTAGGTCTTCGGCCATTTTGAGCATTTGTTTTTTAGGCATGGAGGCCTGTCCATGGGGCTGTTGTACTTGTTTCTTTGTCTTTAAAGCTGCTTTAGTCTTTGCCTTTGTAGTTGACGTAGTTTTAACATATAATTGTGTAGGTCTGAAAACGCCCTCAGAAGCCGATGACTGCTCAGCAGCTCCGGACCCATCTGAGGGAATGGTTTCCGAAGGTCCAATACCTTGAGTTTCTGTAGGCCTGGTTGACTCCACGTGGGAGTCAGTATTGGCCTGCGGCTCTAAAGTAGTGGTCGTTAGGGGCTGCGAAAGTGCCTCACTGAGAACCGGCGACTGGCCTAGTCTTCGGTTTTGGATCTCAGATGCCTGTCCTTCTCTTTTTCCTTGCGTTTTTTGTAAATTCCGGTAGTCGGCTATTCCGAAGGCATTATATAATTAGATCTTCTGCCAAAGTAATAAAATGCAAAATCGCACTGACGCTTAATAGTGCGTTGGTTAAATCTAGCACAAAACTGACAACTAGCAACGTCATGGGCAGGGTCTAGGCAAGGAATGCAGTAAGAATGAAAATCCTTATGAAGTATTTGCTTCCCACAAGAAATACAATTATTAATTTTTTCTGAAATCGATCTGGAGCAAAAAAAAGAGTTTCCCCAACGGGGTACTTAGCTTTTAATGAAGACTTCAGATCTGAAATTCGAGCTTGAAAATCTCAGGAGTCGGCCGACTGACACTTGCGAACTGCTTTTGCTTCGGGCACCGCGCAGCAAGAAAGACTGAAAAAAATGGCGTCGGCTACATCTTTTATACCCCTGGTGCACTGACGTCAGGGAAGAGGCGACAGCAACCGCCGCCGGACCTAGACTTTGGAATTCAGGCCGACTGCGGGTAGCCTGCCAGCAGGATAACCCAATTGTAATGACTGCAACAGTGAAACACGATGAACATCACCTCAGATGAAAAAATAGATCTGAAAGACACAAGCTAAACAAGTATGGGCCTAGGACAGAGCCCTTGCAGGACACCTTGACTGTAATCTAGAATTTCATCTATCCAATTTGCCATATCCTATTTGCAAGCCATGCATCTATCCGTCTTATCCAGATTACATTAATACTTAGTTGTTTCAATTTATTGACCAGTGTTTTGTGTATGGACCCATAAAATGCTGAACATAAGTATATAAATCACATCATAGCACATTTTTTCATTTACAGCTGTTGTTTCTATAGAACAATATGTTACAGGGAGTTAGAAATCACTTTTGAACATATGCATGCTGATAAAGAGTCCAAGTGAATTGACAGAAATGCTTATTTTGTCAAAATGGAAATGGTCAACTTGGTCTAATGACTTTAATTGTCTTTCTATGTCACCTGCATTTTATTTTATTTTTTTTTTGTGAAAGATCAAACATTGAGGTTAAGGAAGTTTCTCCTTTTCTACACTGCTGTGCCGATAACAGATTTGGCATATTTAAGAAGCATGCAGTGTAAGAGGTGCAGTGAGGATGTTCCCCAGCAAACCACTTGTGTTTATGTTTTTTACTTGATTTTGGCTTTTCTGCTAAACATTCCATTGATGTTATCTGGTGAACAGAATGTTAGTGGCATAGTAAATGTATGAAGTTTAGTTTTTATGTTAACCAGAGCACCATATCCAGATATATGGTACTCTTTTGTGAATTAATGAATGGGACTATGGCCTGTGCTTTCATGTAACTACCTGTACACATAGCAGTGTCAAATGTTACTGCATCACTGAAATGTGATAATATGATGTGCATGTTATGTTATCTGTACTCTCTTGATACTACTAACAGATTATGTGCTGTGTTACTGGCTCCACAATCTGCTGTCTGAATGATCATATAAAATACATTCACACATTCATTCATATGTGTTCTTATTGCTACTGTCTGTTCATACACATGCTGCTACTGTTACTGTATATACCTATGTATAGGATGCCCTGTATTCAAAGAAGGCGCCTCTCTGTTATTGGCTGTAGTACATCACATTATCTGCCTATCAAAATTAAACAGTAAAAAGTCATGGGCATTCAGAAACCATGAACATGATGCACAGGTATGCCCCTTAAGAAGTCATCTGAATATATTCCATGGGCTTCCACCAGAGGACGTTTAAGGTATAACACAAAGGAGACTAGCTTGACTGGGTCTTTCTTGCACTTTTTGCTGAATACTTTGTGTGAAATTTTTACCCTTTAGTGTGGATATTATCTGAGTTATTTTGATGTCTATGGACATCAGGCTTGATATTAATCCGTGTTTATAAAGTATAGCAAACAATCAACTTATGCTGTAATGATAAGGTCAGAAAAAGACTGAAACACGGCATGTCTGCAGTTAATGGAGTTTAGCTTTATTGGCCTGAATGTACCCATAAAGACTTAAAAATGAAAAGTCATAGTACATTCAGAAAGCATGTAGCTGAAACATTTGTATGCCCTTAGGTGGTTATTTGTGTATATCTCATGGGCCTCCACTACAAGAGGTTTAAGTTTTTACACAGTGAAGACTAGGTACATAGATACAGATTTATGTATATGTACAGTACACACACACACACACACACACACACACACACACACACACACACACACACACACACACAAACACACACACTCAACACCCTGATTGAAGTATAGAGCATGCAGCATAACATAACAATCCAAGTAACTCATATAGTTTTCTTTAGCTACAAATTCTTAAAATGAATGTGTTTTCCACTAAAAAGATAGAAGCAAAACATTAAAAGGTTTACCTCTATAAGGTCACGAGTGGTTTGCGAGATTGTGCATAAGATCGACAGTAATAACCGAATAATGGAATGTGTCACGGCAGAATGTCAAAAATCCCAAATTCGAACATCATGTTATCTGTGCAAATGGCACAGTGCATGCACACTTAAGCCATTTGAGAATATATGGTACGAGATTATGCTTTTTTGCAGTTGTACTTTCGGCCATTTAGACGTCCAACAAACCACTCGTGACCTTATGGAGGTAAACCCATTAAAAGATCACTTTGAAGATGAACAAAGGAAAGCTCTGAAGCAATGTGAAGGAACATTTTCCTTTCACACTGATAATAGCAATGCATAAAATTGTAACTAAAGAGACCACATGTTTAAGAACAATTTGATATCAACCTGACACCATGGCACTGAGGTTTGAAGCCCTGATTACAACAGATGACCTGTATTCAACTAGCTGCACAAGTGTTGAAGAGGGACTTGGTAAGGTAGAGGGGCTTGAGCACTTAATGCCACTTGTTCTCCTACCTTGATGGGAGTAGGCTGGGCCCACCAAATCACTAACGTCTACTGCTGGGTGGATGATCTCTCATGGTAGATGCCATGGTGCTATTGCAGGGGTGAGAAGGAGAAGCAAATGTGTGAATGCAACCATGCCTCTTCCCTATCCAGGTAGCAACTGCAAAGTCTGTAAACTGTCATTGGTAAGGGCTTAGGGCAGGATGGAGATCCCTACAAGACTGGTATCTGGTCTGCTCTCTTAATTCCCAAATGAATGAATGGGCTGGTTAGGCTCCCTGGACAGGAACAAATAAGCTGTAGATCTCTCACCCTAGTCTCAGAATAATTATGTCTTACCTTTGGAAGGAACAAATAAGCCAGTTGGGTACAGAAATGGAAATAGTGGGCAAGTCTCAAAGCAGGGATAAAAAAATTCTAACTCAGGCTGTCAGTTACCCTGGATCAAGGGCTTATCCAATAGTCAACACATGAGCAGAACAAGTGTGCAAAATTATCTGTTTTCCACATTCTTAATGCCACATAGATGACATCAGAGCTTCAACACAGGGTTTTGTGAAACAAATGATAGCTGCATCATATATATTGCTAAGAGGGAACAATTTAGATATGTCATCAATGTAGTTATGACAATATTAGTAAAGTTTGCTTGACCATGGGCTTCTTATCATGTAGTTGTGACCAGATCACTGAATACAAGTGCAAACAAATGCTTCTTCAAAGTGTTTCACTGGAGAGGAATCCCCCCTTGCACCCCCTTTACTGGTATAATCAACTCCAAGGTGCCGCACTTCAGAAGAAGGGCTGTAGCAACTTACAAAATGATTGTCCAGTAGTCAGGCTTCAGACAAGCAGTCTTCAGAGAAGTGATCCATGACCAAACAACCACATCTAAAGAAAAATTAGTGATACAGAGTGCAGTTTAATTCTTGCTTCTCTACTGCAGAGCTTACCTAAGTGAATGGTGCCCTGATGTATAGTCAAGCTTCCCAAACATCTGTGTCAGGTAACCATGCTGCTTTAGAACATCCATCCATGTAGGGTAATCTTTCTCTAAGCACTTGTAATTGTTCCAGGATTCAGTTAAATGAGCAAACAAACCACTCCAGAGAGCTATAAAACATAATAACATAAGGAGAAGTTAAAAGGCAACTGTGTCTATAATTCCATAACAACAAAACAGGAGTTCTCAGAGTGATGCAGATTTGAGATATACTTTAACTGTAGCACATTTTAAATAACACTAAGATAATATTAAGCTGCAATCACTAAAAGGAATACTCAAAAACTGAGACATCAAAATGCCAGCATCAGCCTTTGCATGGCATTGGTCAAGGTACATGACACTGTTCTGTGTGCTGGCAGTGTAAGGTACATACCATTGCCATATTACTCTACAACATCCTGCAACAGTGAAACATGAAGAACATAGTACAGTTGTGTACACTTACCATAAATGTAGATGTTCGAGTGTATTCACTATTGCAGTCCTCACATATGGGTTAGCCGGCTCCCGGTAGCCCTCAGTCAGCCTGAATACCAGAGTCCTTGGTATATGACATTGGCTGCCACCGGTTGTAAAACTGATGTCAGTACTTCAGGTATAAAGGGAGGCAGCCAACGCCATTTCCTCAGTTTTTCTTGCCTTAACTGTCAGGAGCCCCCAAAAGGAGGCTAACCCAGGAATGGTAGCACCCTGGACACGTTATACAAGAAATAAAAATCTATAGTCTGTGCCTTAGGAAAAAAGGGGGAATGGAGGGTGGGAAACCAGGACTGCAACAGTGAATACACTCGAACATCTACATTTATGGTAAGTGTACACAACTGTACTATGTTCTTCATGTTTCACTGTTGCAGTCCTCACATATGGGTTGATTCTCAAAGCCCAGTAAGAAGACAAAAGGGGGAGGAAGGATCACAGATTAAGGGTTGGCAAGGAGGCCCTGCAAAACTGCAGAGGCAAAACAAGCCCTGGATTTAGAAAACAAAGGTAGACTGTAATGCTTTGTGAAATTAAGGACAGAAGACCAAGTAGCTGCTTCTAAAATGTCCTTAGTAGGCACACCTCTCAGAAAGGCTGCAGAGGTAGAGGCTGCTCTAGTAGAATGGGTCCTAATACCCTGAGGGGGAACCTTCCTATGCTGCAGGTAACAAAAGTGAATACAATGAGCAATCCATTTGGAGATGGTTTGTTTTGAAATAGCTTTACCCTGAGCCCCACAAGCAAAACTAACCAATAACTACTCAGATTTTTGAAATGATTTAGTCCTAAGTAAAATCTCAGCTGTCTATGCACATCAAGAGAGTGCAGAATCCTTTCCTCTTTATTTTGGGGATTGTTGAAAAATGTAGACAGGTGAATAGACTGGTTAAGAGTTAAACTGGAAACCACCTTAGGCATAAAGGAGGGACTGGTTCTCAGAGAGACCCGATCTGAGTGAAAAATACTGAAAGGTTCTACTACCACAAAGGCTTGCAGCTCAGAAACCCTTCTAGCTGAAGTAATAGCTAAAAGGAAAGCAGTCTTCCAGGATAAACACTTAAAATCTGCAGAGGCAGCTGGTTCAAAGGGAGGCAGAGTAAGTTTTTCCAGGACAAAATTAAGATCCCAAGCAGGAGTAGGAGCTCTTCTGGGAGGTCTAAGATTACTAGCTCCCCTCAGGAACTGCTTCATCAAGGGGTGAGAAAAAATGGGTTGCTCAAAAGGACAATGATCTGAAATTGCTGAAGCGTGAATTCTGATTGAAGAAAAGGAAAGTCCACCATTAAGCAGTCCTGCTAGGTAGTCAAGAATGAGGGAAAGAGAAGGTTGAGAAGAGTCTTCTCCTTTAGCCTGCATCCAAGAGCAAAATCTCTTCCATTTATCTGCATAGGATTTCCTGGTGCTAGGCCTCCTGGCCTCCTGAAGAACGTCCTCCACCTATTGGAAAAGATTTAAAGTATTAGCCAGGCAGTTAAATGCATAGTTTGAAGAGGAGGATGAAGGAACTCCCCCCCCCCCCCCAAACCAACAGATCTGGTACCAGTGGAAGATGCCAAGGCTGAGCCTGGGAAAGTCTGCGAAGGAGGGGATATCAATGCTGCCTGGGCCAATCTTTAGCTATCAGAATAGCCTTTGGTTTTTCGTCCCTTATCTTTAGCAGCAGTCTGGGAAGAAGAGGCAGAGGAGGGAATGCATAAACTGAGAGATGTGTCCATGGGAAGGACAACGCATCCACCCCCTAAGCTTTGTTGTGAAACTCCCTGGTGCAGAAAGTTGGAAGGAGATGATTGGTGTTACAGGAGAAAATATCCATTTGTGGGGTGCCCCAATGATGAGCGATGCGATGGAAAATGTCCCTGTTCAGCTCCCACTCGTGAGGATCCAGAACATGTCTGCTCAAGTGATCCACCAAGGAGTTTAGCCTCCCTGGAAGATACTGGGCTATTAGATGTATGCCCATGGAAGCTAATAATGACCATAGTCTCATGCTTTGTCTGCACAAGACATAAGGGTGAGTCCCCCCTGCTTGTTGATGTACCACATGACTGTGGTATTGTCTGTCCTGATCAGCAGAGTCCCAGGGTAGAGTAGGTCCTTGAAAGCCAGCAAGGCCTGCTGCACTGCCATCATTTCTTTTATGTGCAGATGAATCTGCTGGGTGCTCCAAGTCCCCTGTATGCCCATGCCCTTCAGATGAGCTCCCCCATGCAACATCTGAGGCATCTGTGGTGAGAGTCTGGCTGGCAGGCGGTGGGCAGAAAGGCAGACCCTTGTTCTGAGAACAGGCTGTCGCCCACCAGAGGAACTTCATTTGTAGACAGGGAATCATGGGAAGAATCAAGCCTAAGTCATGTGTGTGTTGACACCAAAGATTCTTGAGGTACCATTGAAGTTTCTTCATATGCAGCCTTGCATATGGGATCATCAAAAGCCATAAACCCCAGTGCTTTCAGGAATTGCCTTGCAGAGAGCTGGGTCATGCTTGCCAAGTTCATGAAGTAAGCAGAACGATCTTCTTCCTTCTGTTGAGGGAGGAATACCCTCTGGGTGGCTGTATTCAGACTCGATCCCAGGAAAACTATCTCCCTTGAAGGAACCAACTTTGACTTCTTTTCTTTGAGAGTGTAATCCAAAGAGGTGAGAATATTCTTCATGAAATCCAAATCCAATCCAAATCCTTTTTTAGTTGTTCTGGGGAGTTTGCTTGAATGAGACAGTCGTCCAGGTAAGGATAAATCTGAATGTTTCTCTGCCTGCAAAAAGCAATGGCTGGAGCCAGGCACTTTGTTAAAACTCTGGGAGCAGTAGATAAGCCAAAGGGCAGTGCAGAGAATTGAAAGTGCTGCTCCCCAGCCCTGAAGCAAAGGAACTGCCTGCAACTTTCCCTTATTGGGATGTGCAGATAAGCCTCCTTGAGATCCAAAGGTACCAGCCATGAATCCTTGCCCAGCATTGGTAGTAACTGTTGAAGGGTGAGCATCTTGAATTTGGGAATCACCAGAAAAGTGTTTAGAATGGACAGATCCAGAATAGGGCGCCAGGTGCCCCCTTTTTTGCGTACCAGAAAAAGCTCTGAATAAAAACCTAGGCCTGCCTGATTTGCAGGAACTGGCTCCATAGCCCCCATAGTCAATACAGAAGAAATTTGAGTTTCTACCTTTGCCCTGAGAGTTCTGGGTATGTCTGGGTATCCTTGTAAAACAGGGAAGGTGTGAAAGTAAAACTTGTAACCTTGATTTACTATATTGAGCACCCATTTGTCGTCTGTGATGGTAGACCATACCTCTGTGAACCTGGCCAACCTTACCTCCAAAGGAAACCCAGGGTTCGCAGAGGTAGGCATAAGAAGGCCGGAGTCATTGAGAATGTTTGCTTTGGGAAGCTGGCTTAGAACTCCCCAATTTAGCAGAAGAAGAATGCCATTGTTTAACCCTTTGAGGGGCAGAAGCCTGCCCTCTGGAAGATATGAAACCCCTAAGCCTAGAGTGACCCTGCTTGCCAGGATCAGGAAAAGACCAGTTCTTGGAAGGATAATGCCTACTAAACTGAGGAGGCTGAACCTGAAGGAAATCTTTCACAGCTTGCATAGATTTTGCTTTAGCCTCCAACTTCTTTAGTACCTCCTCAGCCTTATTACCAAAACGATTGTCTTTGTGCAAAGGAACATCCAGCAATTTAGATTTTACTGGTTCAGAAAGAGGCTGCTCCCTGAGCCAAGCATGCCTTTTGATTATGGAACCAGTGGCTGCTGCTCTGCAGGAAGCCTCCAAAGTGTCAAAACCACAATGAAGTGCATGCTTATTAACTAAAGTGGCAGAATTCAGTAAGTCTTGTAAATCTTTGTTCTCCGTCATGGAAGGAACATCCCCAAGTTTAGCTTTAATAGCCTCCAAAGTATGCATGTGAAAAAGACAATTCACGGATCTAATGGCAAGAGTTGCAGAGGTATAGACCTTTTTACGCCACCTGTTCAAGGCCCTAGACTCCTTATCAGAAGGCACAGGGTTTTTGGCAATAGTAGCCTTAAAACCCTTGGGGCCTTGAGAAATAATTTCTGGATCAGCAGTAGGGTTTTTAAAAAGGAATTGATGAGATTCAGGAACCCTGTAATACCCATCTGGATTTCTGGGGGCAGGAGGAACAGAATTAGGAGTTAAAGAATTTTCCATGAAAACATCATCCACAACTTCCAAAACTGGAGATATAGCCAGAGGCTTATGCTGTGGTAAATCTAGAAATTCCCTGATTCTTTTCTTAGACTGTGAGAAATCCAGACATTCCCGTTTAAAATTCTCCCTAAGAGTATTCAAAGTATCCCCAAAGGAAAAATCTTCTGGAGGGGAGGCAGAAGGGATACAGTCCTCAGCATCAGAATCCTCAAAGTCAGAAAAAAGTTGAGAATTTCCTTCTTCACCAGCAGACATACTGGAAATCTCAAAATATGAGACGGACAGAACATCAGGAGATAACTCCCTAGCCCTCTTTGAAGGGGGGGTGATGACAGCCCCTAATCAGGGAAAGAAGATCACCAGCCATTTTTACCAACTGGGACTGAGGTACAGGAGGGGAGGGCGATGCCTGCTTGTGAGTAGGTTTGCGGCTGGAAGGTTTACTAGCAATCCAGAGGTACTCAGGAGGCCTAGCAACTGCAGAAGTCTGAATTAAGGTAGTCGGTTTGTTTCTGGTCTCATGTCAAAAAGAAGAGGAGTCAGAAGCCGGTACCTGCAAAGCGGCTCTGGACCCATCTAAGGTGGCGACAGGCGGAGGGTCTGAAGATGAAATAGCAGCCTGCGATATGGAGGACTCTGTATAGGTCTCGGCAGAGGCTTGCGGCTGAAAATCTGCGGACTGCAGGTGCTGCGAAAGTGCCTCACTGACTACCGCTGTGCTGACGACCAATTTCACCGGTGCGTCGTCAGTAGATCTAACCCTAGGCCTGTCACAGTCCTTGTCTTTACATTTCCTAGGCATATCCGAAGTCGGAAGACCAGCAGATGCCATACCGATGAACTTAGGCCGGACTCTGAAATGCTTATACAAAATCTTAGCTCTACGGCATATGGTACGCGGGTTACAGGAAGCACAGAAATCACATTTAGGGATGCCGTGCTCAAGGCCCAAACAAGTTATACAATAGGAATGGAAATCGCAGTGCGAAATCTGTTTTCCACAGGCAAGACAGTTATTAACTCTATCTGACATTCGTTAAAGCAAGAAAAGATGATCCCCAATGGGGTACTAATCTGAAGGGTCAACTTGGTAGTCGGAAAGTGGAACAAAGGTAAACGGCTGACCGGCACTAGTGCGAATTGCATCTGCTTCGGGTTCCACAGCAAGAAAGACTGAGGAAATGGCATCAGCTGCCTCCCTTTATACCTGATGTACTGACATCAGTTTTATAACTGGCGGCAGCTGACGTCATATACCAAGGACACTTTCGGGCCAACTGAGGGCTACCGGGAGCCGGATAACCCATATGTGAGGACTGCAACAGTGAAACATGAAGAACATCATACATTACTGTATTACTTTAAGCTGACATTTATGCTGAAAATTTCCATAATACTGTAGTACTTCCTTGGCAATCCAGTGTTCTCCACAATTCCAGTCACACATGTAGAACTAACTGCACCTGTCATCTACACCCTCAGCATTCATCAGAGCCTTTATCAACTGCCCAGGCTATACTGCCGAGGCACAGGCAAGTCACAGACAAACCAAGTGTATTAAGATACTCTGCAAAGTAAAAAATAAAAATAAAAAAAAATGAAAAGAGAAGAAAAAATACTCTGCAAAGTTATTTACTTTTAAGTAAATTATGGAAACATCAACATATACTGGTGAAACTAACTCTTAATATGAACTGGTAGCTTTTTGTCTTCTGTTATGCAAAGGAGGTAATACAGTCAGCAACTCAAAATGACAAGTACTGTTACAAACATATTTCCAGTCTTGTTCAGTGACAAAAGAAATGACTATTTACCATATGCATTAGCACTAATCTAGAGCACACAATTCTTTACAATCATGTATTGAAACAAAGTACTGAACAAGGCTTGCCCAAGATTGGTGAACTGTGGAATACAGACAAGCAGACTGGTTGAAAGTAAATTTAGATGTAATACTTGAATGTACGCTCTAAAACTGCGGTGGTGGTGCTGCGGTAGCGTTGTTGCCTGACAGTTAGACGTTGCCCGTTCAATTCTCAGTTAGAGCGTCTTCTGTGTAGCGACATGCGTGAATGGGCATTCCTTCATTGAAGGTTGTGCGTTAGGCCTGGCAAGCCAGTACGTAAAAACCTACTGCCAATCATTAGTGGACCGGAGTTCCACTGTGGCAACCCCTAACCGGGAAAAGCCGAAAGATACAAACAAACAAACTTGAATGTATGCTCTGTGTGCACTGACACCTTATTAATGGAAACTATGTAATTTTATTTTATCCCTCATTTCAACTTTACGTGTTATCCCACTGAGTTAAATGTGCAAAGTACATACTAAATTAAATACATAAAAGAAAATGGAGAAATAATATTGTCTGTAGCCTACAGGTAGCAGCAAGTTGATTCATCATAGTAACAAATCTGTGTTCATAGGAGGTCACTAGGCTAGCCATGTTATACCCTTGTTCCCTTACTGACCAAGTTGCATGGTCTATATTTGCAGAGCAAGTCTAATCAGCACCGACTGCCCTTATCCAAGAGGGACATAGGTGACACCCCTGGGGTAAATTTACAGTCTCCCATCCAGCTGTCTAAGATACGCTTAAATAGGGTTATTAAGGAGCTCTGTTTTACATGAATTTGGAGTTTGTTCCAGAGGGGTGACAATCTCTGGGAGACATACCTGTCTGTCCAGCATGTCCTGTTAATGTCGCAGGCTAGGTTAATATCCCTAGAGCGAGTGAATCTGGTCCCATTTGACTTGCAGATGTGCAGCATTTCCATTAGGGCAGGACCCAAGACTGCTCTGTACATTAGGCACAAGTCACCTCTCAGCAGCCTATAAGATACAGAGTACAGTGGCAGGGCCTTCAGTCTGTCCATGTAGGTCATGTGTTGAAGGCCCTGAATTTTCTTGGTGAGAAATCTCTGATGTCTCTCCAGGTGCTGCAGGTGTCTCATGAGGTACATACAGAAGGGATTATTAATGGTCTGATGAGGGATGAGCACAGGGGAGTTATAACATCCTTAGCTCTGGATGCGATGCCTTTGCGTATGAGATGTGCAATGTAGAAGGCCTTCCTTACCACTGTGGACACTTGGTAAATGAAGTTAAGTTTGCTATCAACCTGTGTTCCCAAATCTCTTACCAAAAGGTTTCAGCTAAGAGGGGTACTGTTAATATTGTAATTTGCAGAGAGACTTCCCCTTTGCTAAAAGGGATAACACATTTTTTTGCATTTAGTTTAAGTCCGTGGCTTTGACACCAATCATTTGTCTGTGTAAGCCCTTTTTTTAGTATGTCAGCATGGTTGGGGACTCGATGATTGCACCCAGTTTGCAGTCATCGCCGAACTTGGTAAGCCACAGGCCATTTATTTTTGCCTGGACTTCTGAGAAATAGATTCCAAACAGTAGGGGGCCCAGCACAGATTCTTGTGGTACACCACTGGTAACTGGTCTGCTGGTGGAGGTGGAATCCCCAACTCTGACTCTATGCATTCTGTCAGTGAGCCAGTTGGCTACTACCCATCTACTGACATATGAGTTAATTTCCAGCTGGGTGAGTTTCTCAATGATGCCTGAGTGGGGTATTGTGTCAAAAGCATTGGCTAAGTCAAAATAAACTGTATGTACTTGTTTTTCCTTCATCCGGGGTTTTGGTGACATTCTCGAAGAACTCCACCAGGTTTAATAAGCATGATCTATACTTAATGAAGCTGAACTGGGTCAGGGCAAGAGTTTGAAGGTCACCTTTGCCTTTGTTGATAAGGTCCATGATGATTTTCTCTATGGCCTTGCAGATAGGGCTGGTTAGGTGTATGGGTCTATAGCTTCCAGGGTCGGTTGATGGATCCCCTTTGTGCAAGGGAATTACTGTTGCAGTTTTCCACTCTGCTGAGATAAAGACAGTACTTAGACTGTGGTTGAAGAGCATGCCAAGTGGTTCCTCTAGGTACTGTTTCAGACCATTTAGAAGGCAGTCTGGAATATTATTCGGTCCCACAGAGGCTTTGTTTTTGGCCATGGAGAGTGAAATTATGACCTGCTGTTTAGAGATACCAGGTAGAGGACTGGTGACAGGTATGCTTTGGGGTATGTTTGGTGGGGAGAGGAGGGTGAGGTTTTCCCCAAATCTGTCTGCTAGCAGGTTGGTGATGTCCTCAGGGTCAGTATGAGTGGTACCGTCCACTACTAGTTCGGCACAAAGCTGGGCCTTCCCTTTTAGATTTCTGACACAGCTAAAGAATGCCTTGTGGTTATGCTTAGCTAGGGATGCTAGTTTAGCTTCATAATTGGCTTTAGAGGAATTTACAAGATACCTAATTCCCTGGTGAGTCAATTCCCTCTTGTTCTTGGACATTAGTTTCTGCCTCTTGTTGTATAACCTATTTATGTTTCATGTCCGCCACAGTGGCTTGTTTTTTTCTGAGGATCTCATGTAATCTAGCAATTCTATCTGCTGAGAGCAAACTGCTGTATAATGGACAAAAATATATTTTCTTAAAAATACAGCTATCAAAATTACCCCTCCATTGTCTTTTTCAGCTACTGCTATTTTTATATGATACCAGGACATGGGAATTTAAGTACTGCTTTCAGACCATAACTTCCTCTTTCAAAAACAACAGCTTCCCTTATCAAATTTATACAATCAGTCCATCAATAAATAAATAAGTAGTACAAGTACTCCTAGTTTGTTACACAGTAAAATACCTCAAAAACACCTCATTATGAGGAACAATCCTCAGTTTTAGTCTTATAAGTTCATAGGTTAATAAGAGATTACTAAACTAATGGCTCAGCAGCTTTTACAAGCCTATACATTATTACCTGGATTTACACAGATTTTCAATACATACAGGCTAGAGGATGGCTTAGATGTGTGCCTATGCCTTTGAGTATTTTACCATTCCCATCCAATGATTCAAACTGCATTTGAAGAGGGTTGGGGAAAGGCTGTCCTTCACATGAACAGGTAAGCTTGTTTCAGAGAAGGGATAATATCTGAGACACACATCTGTCCTTCCAGCATGTTTTACTCAAGTCACAGGCCATGTTTAGATCCTTGGATCAAGTAATCCTCATACTGTTTGCTTTGCTAATGTGTAACAGTTTCATCAGGACTGGATTTGAGAATTTCTTTCTATGTTAGGCATAAACCATCTCTTAATAGTCAACGGGACACATAGTAAAGGAATAGGGCTTTCAGGCGATCCACTTGGGACATGTTATTTCCCACCTTTTTTTTTTTTTTTTTTTGTGGAGAATCTCTGAGGATGATTCAGTTGTGTCAAATGTGTGGTCAGGTACATGCTGAAAGGTGCATTGTACTCAATTATTAGTATGATGAGTACTAAGTGCAGTGGGACTATAACCTTCTTGGATCTGGATACCATGCCTTTACATAAGTTGTGGCACATAGAAAGGCTTCCTCACCACTGCCTACCTGGTTCCACTCTTAGGGGTGTGCTATTAATGTTGTAATTTGAAGGGATATTTGACTTCCCAAAGGGTATAATTATGCATTTTTTTTTACATTTACTTTTAAGCCATGATTCTGGCACCAATTAGGTAACTGGGTCAAACATTCCTGAAGGACATCTACATCTTTGGGGGATTCATTGACTGCCCCCAATTTGCATTATCAGCAAACTTTGTCAGCCAATGGCCATCTACATTAGCCTTGACGTTAGAGAAACATATTCCGAACAAAAGAGGTCCCAGCACAGAGCCCTGTGGTACAACCCTATTTACTGGCCTCTTGCTGGATCTGGATTCCTCCGATCTAACAACGTGTCCTGTTTGTGAGCCATTTGGCATACGGACATATGCTCAATTTTGTGAGTTTATCCACAATACCTGAGCGGGGAATTTTGTCAAATGCCTGTTTTACCCTCATTCGTGGCCTTGGTGACTATCTCAAAGAAGTCCACCAGACTGAGCAGACATGACCTGACCTTGACAAAGCCAAAGTGGGTTGTGTCCAATGTTGTTGATTTCCTATGTCATTGTTTATAAGGCCCATGATTACTCTTTCCATGGCATTGCATATGAGACTAGTCAAACTTATGGCCTGTAATTTCCTGAGTTTGCTGATGGTCCCCATTTATGCAGATGACCATTTCTGTCCTCCATTCCCCACGGACAAAGCCTGTCTCTAGGATGTGGATAAGCCATGTTTCAAGCTATTTAAGACGTATTATGGGATACTGTTGGGAAGCATCAATGCCATGATTTTAGCTTTAGAGAGTGCAGTGATGGCCTGTTCTTTTCTGATAACTGGAAGAGGAATGGTGGAGGGTATTTTCTGAGGAGTAACAGGAGGACTTTATTGAACTAAACTCACAAAGTGACTAAGTGCTTTCACCCTGTTCATTCATGGGCTTCATCAGAGTCACCATTGCATTAAAACACTTCCTTTTATATCATAGCACAAGCAATGAAGCAATCAATCAATGCTGATTTTAACTTAAATAAACTGCCATCCAACCATATCAAAAATCAAATTGTATAAAATGAATTAAAAACTGTTTAGCACATTAAACATTCTATTCTACTTAACTCCTCTCTCTCCACATACCCACTTCACCACTAAGTCTGATCTATAAGACCTTTTTCCTCTTTCTATAACTTACTTTATCTGACTGCTCTTCCTTTTGTACCCTCCCTCTAGTTCACCACATCCCTCCTTTACTACTATCTTCTTTTGCACCATTCCCTCTTCTGACCTACGGTCCCTTGTGCAGTCACTCCTCTCTACTTTTTACTCTCACTCTACTTTCCCTCAATTCTGAAGCCCCTGCACTTACACATTTTGTCTTCTAGCTACTAATCTAATTATACCTTGTTTCTTTTCTTTATATTACCAACAACCTTAACTTCCTTCCTACTTACCTGCTAGATTTATTATTGTTGTTTCTCCTGTTACAACCTATTACTACACTTTTTTGTATATATAGCTGTGTACTATTCCATTGAGTACATTATGTTCTTCTTATCCATTGTATCCATAAGATTGTTTTGCTCTTTAATATTGTTAATTTATCTCTATTTGTATGTATTTGTATGTCTGTTTGGGGCTTTTCCCCTCGGGTCTTCACTGAAAAAGGGTAAATTCTTACCCAGATGGACCAACCCGGTTAACAAATGCAAAATAACTAAGTAAATAAATAATAATGCTACATAAAAAATACTTAATCATACAATCATAGCTCTCTGTTTAAGTATTGGCACTACTGAAATGCCTTAATTCAAACCAGGCTCATGTCTTGTATTCAACCTAAACTGCCATTTGTTTTTTCTGACTTCGTCTTCCAACCTAACATTCCCACCCCTTTCGTTATGTTCCACTTTGTCAATTATAAAAAATAAAAATCTCCTGAAATCTATACATAAAGTACTATGTATATATAAAGCACTACACATCTTTTTATTTTTAATATCCCTCATGTGCTCAGCAATCCTGTCCCTTCGTTTCCTTATAGTTTTTCCTACATAAAATCTCGGGCATGCTGTACAAGTTGCAACACAGACCACATTTTTTGTATTACCATTATAATGTCCTGGACATTGTAGGGTGCTATCATAACCCACAATGGAGACATAAGGGTCATCATTCATAAATTTACAGTAATTACAAGCCCCACACTTGCACATTTTGGACTTATAATACTTTTGAGTTTTTCTCTCCTGGGACTCAAATATATTTTTTAAATGTTTACCCCTACTATATCCTATTTTAGGTTTTAACCCTAATTTCATCTTCAACTCAGTATTAAAACTCGAATCCCAGAGTTACTGTATCCTCTCTACCAAGTGGGGTGTATCCTTGTTGTACTGTAGAACCATCACATCACTACCATAAGGGCCATCTGGCATATCTTGAACTACGTTCATCTCCTTCTTTAATACAGGGGCAAAAACTGTAGGTATCTTCTTGTTTATTTCCCGCTTGATTTTCAACAACATCTTAATGAGGTAACCCATATTCATAAACATACATATTAACTTAAACATTTCTTCCATAAAATCATCCTCTCAGCTTACTAATCTACATAGTCTGACCATTTGCCCTTTTACGACACTCCTTTTTTGGTGGGGGAGATGACAGCTATCATAATGTAAAAGCATATTGGAGTAGGTTTCTTTTCTGAAAACAGTAGATGTTAATCTACATTCACTATCACCACTCCTTCTAAGCAAGATGTCTAAAAAATCCATCTGTTTTTTGTGATACCTATAAGTGAATGAAAATAATGAAGCAGTACCATTCAGATAGTCAATAAATTCTTTTATTTCATCTAGCTCCCCCAGCCATAAAATAAGTATGTCGTCCAAAAATCACAGATATGGCCTTATTTTGGTCATGTAGGGGGGTAAAAGTACAAACCTTTTCTCCCACTCAGTCAATACCAAATTAGCAAATATAGAGGCACATTTAGGCCCCATTGCTACTCCTGCCACCTGACGGAAGTATTCCCCTCAAAATGAATAAAACTATTGTTCAGGACCAATTCCATAAGGTCAATCAACAAATTGATCTTTGATTTGCTATGTTAGAAGATTTATCTGTTTGGCAATGCCTAAAAAGGCACTGCAGGGCTGGAGAATGATTTGGCCAATATCTGAAAGCCTAGTGTCAACAGGTACAGACCATCCCTGGCAAAGCAGCATGGGGTGTCAATCATGTTCTCCCAAGCTGACAAAAATTGGACCCCCTTGGAGTGACACCAGTAGCTAAGCCAATTATTAAAGTCAACTATTTTCTGTTGGTATTGTGGCATCATCCTTGGAGAAGTTAGAATACTGCTCAATGGCAGGCTCATACCCACCTGTGACACATATTCTGAGAGCTCATTCATGTATTTGTTCATATAGTCCATGGAGGAGATCTTTTTGAAAATATTGAACAGCCACAACATCAAATCCCATTCCATTCAGACCAGAGCAAAAGAAGGGAGACCCACTTCCTGGGACAGAAAGGGGTCACCACAAAAATCTTGGGGGATTCCTTCTGAATCTTCAAAGTAAACTGGATATCAATGGAAAGGGAGGAAAAGCATACAGCAGCATTCCTGTCCAAGGAAAGGAAAGGTATGTCTTCCAGGCCTTCCTGTATGGAGTCCTGGAGCAGAAGCTTGCCAGCTGATTGTTCAAACAGGAGGAAAATATGTCTACTTAAAGAACTCCCCACAAATGGATCAAATCTTGGAAAACTCCCTGATCTAGTTCCCATTTTTGAGGCTCCACCCTTAACCTGCTCAGCTTGTCTACAGCACAATTTTGCTCTGAAGGAATGTAGGATGCCTACAGAGTTAGATTGTGTAGTGAAGCTATATCCCAAGCTAACACGGCTAGTCAGCAAAGGCAGTATGACCTGGTTTCCCCTTACTTGTTGGTGCATCACATGACTGTGGTATTCTCTATGACAATTCAAAGAGGTCTTGGGCACCAAAAATTAAGAGTTGAGTGCCTTGATTATGGCAAGCATCTGTTTTATATTTATGTACTTGCATCTGTCCTTGGTGTTCCACACAACTTTCATTTTTATCCCTCCTGAAACTGCTCCTCAAGCAAAGTCTGAGGTGTTTGTGGGGACTGACTATTTTAGAGCAGGGAGATAGAAATGCAGACTGGATTTAAGAATATTTGCTGTCTCCACTATGCGATTTCTCTACTGACAAACCTCAGCTCTCGGATTTGAAAGACAAAGGTTGTTGGTGTTGGGACCAAAGAGACTTCAGATATCATTGTATCTTTCTCATGTGGAGGAACCAGGGTATCATGAAAATCACTGATACCATGAGACCAAATCCTATTCCCTCACACCGACAGAACTTTGAATGGAAAACCTTAGAAACATAGCTAGATAAAGATCTATTTTTCCTGCAGAAGAAATGTTCTTTAAAGTGAGGTATCTAGTTGACACCCCAGGAACACAATCCTGTTAAAGAGTCACTAAATAACAAATGTTCTATTGGAATCCCAGCTTGTAAGAGATCTGTCACCCATGACAGAAAAAGTACTGGAAATCCAGAAATCTTGTTGGACAAGGAAATCTAAAGCTAACTAAATGTGGCAATGTTGCTCAATGCATAAACCATTTGCTCTTTCTGGGAAATTTTAGAGATAGTTCTCATTGGAAAAAATACAACTTCTAGGTGCTTGTGAGTATACAGGGCACTGTTAACCACCACTGTACAAAAAGGCTTATATACAAGCTGAAGAACGTAACTTTTAAACTAGGTTTGCCCACAGACCAATCAAATAAGCACACAATAAGGATTACACCAGCAATTCCCAACTCAGGTAGGTGAAATCAACCCTCTCCCACCACAACAGTGCAGACTTTTAACCCTCTTAATGTACAATTGACTGGTTGGAAGCGGAAAAGTAAAGGGTCCTTGTATCCCTTCTCCCTTAATTTTAGGCTCAGGAAAGAAAATTAGGAGATGGATAGTTTGGCTTAAAGTAAACTCAAATACTACTTTGGGCATAAAAGAATGATTAGTTCTGAAAGAAATCTTATCTCTCAGCAAAATTAGATAAATTTGACGTATCATAAGAGCCTGAATCTCAGATACTCTTCTTGCTGAGGTCAGAGCAATCAGTAAAACAGTTTTCCATGTTAGGAACCTCAAGTAAGACAGATTAGCTGGTTCAAATGAAGCAAGTGTTAGCTTCTCTAACTCAAAATTAAGATTCCAAGGAGGGGCCACCAGTTTGCCTGGTAGCCTCTTACGCAAAACACCTTTCAAAAACATTTTAGCATGAGAATATACTGAAAGAGAAGGATCTGAAATGGCCGATGAATGAACCAGGATAAAGAAGTAAGAAAGGCCATAGTATAGTAACTCATACAAATGTTTTAAAGCTAAAGAAGCACTAGCCATGAATGTGTGCCGGTTTTGTTATTCGCACCAACTCAAAACCTTTTCCATTTCCTTATATGATTTTCTAGTAGCAGGCTTTCTTGCCTCCATTAGTAGCTGCTGCATGACTTAGAAAACAGGTACCTAAAGAGAATTAAAACCCTATCATCCAGGCAGTCAGCTGAAGAGGGTGTATCAAACATCCCTGATCCCGTGTGAGTAGATCCATTCTGTGAGGAAGTTTAAGGTAATTGCCGCTGACCATTTCCAAAAGAAGGGAGACCCACTGCCTGGGACAGAAAGGGGTCACCACAAAAATCTTGGGGGATTCCTTCTGAATCTTCAAAGTAAACTGGATATCAATGGAAAGGGAGGAAAAGCATACAGCAGCATTCCTGTCCAAGGAAAGGAAAAGGTGTATGTCTTCCAGGCCTTCCTGTATGGAGTCCTGGAGCAGAAGCTTGCCAGCTGATTGTTCAAACAGGAGGAAAATATGTCTACTTAAAGAACTCCCCACAAATGGATCAAATCTTGGAAAACTCCCTGATCTAGTTCCCATTTTTGAGGCTCCACCCTTAACCTGCTCAGCTTGTCTACAGCACAGTTTTGCTCTGAAGGAATGTAGGATGCCTACAGAGTTAGATTGTGTAGTGAAGCTATATCCCAAGCTAACATGGCTAGTCAGCAAAGGCGGTATGACCTGGTTTCCCCTTACTTGTTGGTGCATCACATGACTGTGGTATTCTCTATGACAATTCGAAGAGGTCTTGGGCACCAAAAATTAAGAGTTGAGTGCCTTGATTATGGCAAGCATCTGTTTTATATTTATGTACTTGCATCTGTCCTTGGTGTTCCACACAACTTTCATTTTTATCCCTCCTGAAACTGCTCCTCAAGCAAAGTCTGAGGTGTTTGTGGGGACTGACTATTTTAGAGCAGGGAGGTAGAAATGCAGACCTGGATTTAAGAATATTTGCTGTCTCCACCATGCGATTTCTCTACTGACAAACCTCAGCTCTCGGATTTGAAAAGACAAAGGTTGTTGGTGTTGGGACCAAAGAGACTTCAGATATCATTGTATCTTTCTCATGTGGAGTGAACCAGGGTATCATGAAAATCACTGATACCATGAGACCAAATCCTATTCCCCTCACACCGACAGAACTTTGAATGGAAAACCTTAGAAACATAGCTAGATAAAGATCTATTTTTTCCTGCAGAAGAAATGTTCTTTGAAGTGAGGTATCTAGCTGACACCCCAGGAACACAATCCTGTGTTAAAGAGTCACTAAATACTTTTAAATGTTCTATTGGAATCCCAGCTTGTGTAAGAGATCTGTCACCCATGGCAGAAATGTTCTATTGGAATCCCAGCTTGTATAAGAGATCTGTCACCAGAGACAAAAGATTACGGACACTTTGAAAAAGATTCTGCAAAGATAAGCAAATCATCTCGACATATGGAAACAAATGTGGATACCCTGTAGCCTGCAATAAGCTATAACAGGAAACAAACACTTTGTGAACACTCTTAATGCAGTGGATAGGCCATAGGGTAAAGCAGAGAACTGATAATGTGATCCAGGCACACAAAACCTGATGAACTGTCTGAAGTCTGGATGAATAGGGATGTGAACATAAGTGCCTTTTAAATTTAGTGTTACCAAGAAACTTAAATAAGGAGGAAGGGATACCATTTTGTTAAGTGAAAACATTTTTAACTTGGGCACTATCATAAACTGGTCTAGGAAAGAAAGATCTAGAACAGAAGCATTTTTTGACACTAAAAACATCCTTGAAAAAAAACTTTCCCAACCCGGGAAGAACAACTGGTTCTATCACTCCCTGGGACAGCATGTGTTTAAGGACAGTGAAAAATAAAGGAGTCTGGTCTGGTGGATGGGGAATTAACCCCTGGAAAGGAAGAATTTCCTCCCACTACCATCTATATCCGTGATGAACAATCTCCAGAACCCATTTTTCTGAGACTATCTGCTGCCAACAATAAAAGTGGAGATTCATTCTTTCTGGAAGGGAAAAGGTACTGCCAAGTTGGGAGGGAGTACAAGGTCCTTTAAATAGTAATTCTGACTTATTGGACTGTGCTTGGTTGGGGGCTGAATTATTTTTGGAATCCCCTCTGTCATTTCTTCTTAAATGTCTGCTTACCCACATTTTGTTGAAACTGTTTATTTTGTTTTTTGCCAAAACTGGATGAGGGGTTAGAGAAAATCTCTTTGAAAATTTGGAAAAAGATGGCTGAAAACCTAAAGAGATTCCCTATATCAACTTGCCCCCTTCATCATACTTTTTGATAATCTCTGCAGCAGAGGAATCAAAAAATATCTCTCTATCCAAAGGAAAATTTAAAATCTTATTTTTCACATCATCTGGAGGGTCTGAAAAGACAGCCAGACAAACCTCCTCACAACAGTATCACCAGTCATAATCCTGGAAGGAGTAGCAATGGAGTCATAGACACACAGTCAACAATCAGTTGTGAATTGTAAAAAGGAAGAATTTAAATTATTTAAAGAATATTTTTCCTCACAAGAAGAAACTTCAGACAAAACATTCATCATACTATCACACTTAGTCAGAATAAACTTTAATGTATGAGTTTAATAATTCAAAATTCTAGGGACTTCCAAGATGGCTGCACACTGGGTAACAGCTTAATTCTAGCTCTTCCAGTGGGAAAACAGAAACTTAGCAGACAAAGCCAGTGGCCTTACATTTCTGGGTAAATTTCAGTAACTGGCTAGTAAGTTCACTGCCCAGATGCCAAGAAAAAAGAAATACAGTGGAACTGAGAGAAAATCAGCTATGAAAGGTGAGGACAAACACTAACTGGGAAGAGTACAACAGCTGTTCAGCAAAAAGCAGTGTAAGCCCCAGATATGACTTCCAGTAACCTAGAGGAAAGTACAACACAATTGCACAAAGACCTGATTAAAATAAATGAAACACTGATGTAGTATATCAACTCAAATGACAAAATGCTGGAAATAATGGAAGAAGCTTTAAGCAGATATTCAGATGAGGTTATAAAACTGCAAAAACAGAAGTCGAAATGGCGAAAAGGTTGGCTGAATATGAGACTGCTCAAGAAGAGATGTTTCAAAAAATAATAGAATTAGAGGACACAGCACATATGGAAAAAGTACAGTTTTGTACCCGCTGTCCCAGTCGGCCCGAATACCAAGTATATTGACGCCGGGTCAGTTAGTCTTAGTCTGATCCAGGAAAAGATAAGGCCAAACCAAAACAACAACACACCAAACATATATGTATATACAAAGTCAGAAAGGTACAATCCCACCCACACAACCACCCTAAAAACAGAGGAAGGAGAGAGAGGGCATTGACTGCAGCATAATGGATCTCTAACATCTACATTTATGGTAGTACAAAACTGTACTATGTTCTTCATCGCAGTCCTGACACTTGGGTAGAATCCCAAAGCAGAGGTGGGAGGATGGATGGTCACAAAAGCGCAGAATGACAACATCCGTGCCATGATGGGAGTAACAGAAAGTAATGCACCCAATCCACTTAGAAATAGTTTGTTTTGACACAGGCTTACCCTGAGAACTCAAAGCAAATGAAACAAACAACTGCTGAGACTGCCTAAAATCCGGGATTTGCATAAAAGGTAGGCAAATGAATAGTTTGGTTTAAAGCCACACTAGAAACCACTTTATATCCTTATGAAAATCAATTCAGACACCCTTCTTGCAGAGGTAATGGCTAACAAAAAGCAGTCTTCCATGACAAATATTTCAATTCAGCAGTAGCTGCAGGCTCAAAAGGTTGTAGAGTGAGTTTCTCCAACACAAAATTGAGGTCCCAAGCAACAAAGGATGAGAAAACAATGGTGGGTCACAATCATAGTGAGCTGAAATTGCTGCAGCATGAATCTTAATGGAAGAGAAAGACAAACCTTTGTCCAATAACTCAGTAAGATATTGAAGAGCCACACTCAAATTTGGCTCAGAAACATCCAAATCCTTTGCTGCACTCCAAAATGAAAATCTCTTCCATTTTCCTTGTACTAGGTCTTCTGGCTTCCATAATCACATTCAAAACTTGTTGAGGAAGCTGAGACCTGCTATGGTTCAAAACAGAATATGCCAGGCTGTTAGATGAAGAGAGTGAAGCTTGACATTGAGTAGATGCCCGTCCTTCTGAGACAATAGGTACAGAATCCAGACTCCTCAGCAATGGGTACCAGTGCTGCCGAGGCCAATCTGGAGCTATTAAAATCATCCTTGGCTTGTCTTGTCTAGTACCTTTGGGAGGAGAGGCAGAGGTGGAAAGGCATACACATGAAGATTTTTCCAACTGAAAGAAAGAGCATCCACTTTCCAGGCTGTGTGATGAAACCGCAGCTGGTGGTTTAGTGGAGAAGCGAACAGATCTATGTCTGGAGTTCCCCATGACACTGTCAATGTCTGAAATACATGAAGATCCAGTTTCCACTCGTGGGGATCCATGATTTGCCTGCTTAACACATCTGCTAAGGAGTTCTGTGCTCCTGGCAGAAACCTTGCTTGAAGATTCAGTTGTAAGCTTAACCCCACAAAATCATTGCTTGCCTGCATAGAGGATAAGAATGTGTTCCCCCTTGTTTGTTGATGTACCACATGACAGTTGTGTTGTCTGTTAGAATCAACACCTGCCCTGGAAGAAGTAAATCCTTGAAAGCCAGTAATGCAAACTGGACTGCTAACATCTCCTTCATGTTGATATGTAGATGCTGCAGTCTGGCAGGCCACTTGTCTTGTATCCACTTTCCATTCAGATGAGCTCCCCAAGCTGTGTCTGAGGCATCTGTCGTTAGAATCTGACTCGCCTCTGGCGGGTCACAGAGAGTCCCTTGTTTAGGTGACATTCCTGAGCCCACCACAAAAATTCCTTCTGAATGCAAGGAATTATTCGAATGACAGTGTCCAAATCCTGGCAGTGCTGTGTCCATACATTTTGAGATACCATTGCAGCTTCCTCATATGCAGAGATGCCATGAACCCTAAGGCTTGAAGGACTGTCCTTGCAGTCAGCCCGGACTGATGAGATAGTTGATGGAAATAAAGAAAGATTCTTTTGTTTGTCCGGGGTTAAAAAGGCCATCTGGGTTGCTGTATTCAGTCTCACACCCAGAAAGCACATGTCTTGAGAGGGTACTAGACTGGACTTTATTTCGTTCACAGAATACCCTAGGCATCTTAGCACTGCTATCACATATTCCAAATGCTGAAGAAGAACGTCCTTCCTTGAGCCAGAATCAGGCAATCGTCCAAATAAGGATAGATTTGTATTCCTTTAGCCTGAAGAAAGCTATCACTGGAGCCAGAACCTTTGTGAATACTCTGAGTAGATAAGCCAAAGGGCAATGCAGAGAACTGATAATGAGAATTCCCAGCTGATATTTTCTGCAAATTAGTCTGATAGGAACATGAAGGTAAGCTTCCTTGAGATCCAAAGTTACCATCCAGTGATCTTTGCCCAGCAGAGGTAAAAGCTGTTGTAACGTCAACATTTTGAACTTGGGAATGTCCAGATAAGTGTTGAGGATAGATAGATCCAAAATTGATCTCCACGTGTTCCCCTTTTTTGGTACTAGGAACAGGCGAGAATAAAATCCTAGGCCCCTTTCTGGCACAGGAACCGGCTGAATGGCCCCTATTTGGAGTAACAGAGAAATTTGCTTGTGAGCCTCTTTCCTTTGTTGAGGAGGAATGTCTGGCATGCCTTTGAAAGGAGGCAAGGTATGGAAATAAAACCTGTAACCATGGTGAATGATATCCAATACCCATCTGTCTTGGGTAATTAAACTCCAGTTTTCTTTGAAAAGTGCCAACCTTCCTCCCAAAGGTGCTGCCAGACGAGATTCTGGCAGCTGAAAAGGCAGGTCATTGGGTCTGTTTACGAAAGGACTGACCCCTGCCCTCACCAGAAGACTGAGCAGGTGAACTCCCTGTTCTAGGCCTAAAAGAACCTTGAGCTCTGCCCCTACCATGTCTAGACCTACCCCTAGACTGGGAATCATAAGCAGGATATGTCCACCCCTTGGTAGGCCAATTTCTACTAAACTTGAGGCTGAACCTGCAAAAATCTTTAACAGTCTGCATAGACTTAGCCTTGTCTTCCATTTTCTTTAGAACTGCTTCCACAGGCGAACCAAACAACACATCAGATTGTAAAGGAGCATCTAAAATCCTTGTCTTCACATGCTCAGCTAAATTCTGATCCCTCAGCCAGGCGACCAGTGGCAGCCACGCACAGCATCAAAACCACATTGCAAAGAATGCTTACCCACCTGTTCAGAAACATGAACTAAATCCTGCAACTCTTTACACTCAAAGCAACTACCTTAGACTTTAATTGTGAAAGGAGATAATTTTGGTATTTCAACATATGAAACTGGCAATTCAAAGCTCTCATGGCCGAAGTGGCAGAAGTATACACTTTCTTTCCCCATCTATCCAAAGCCCTTGCCTCTTTATCTGGAGGAACAGGATTTTTAACAACAGAAGCCTTAACACCTTTAGGCCCCTGTGAAACAGTTTCTGGGTCTGCCCTAGGACTCTTAAAAGATACTTAGGAGCTCCAGGCACACTGTAATAGCTATCTGGTCTTGCAGGAGCAGGAGCCAAAGAATCAGGGTGCAGAGAAGCCTCTGCAAAACATCCTCCACCACATCTAGAACAGGGGTATAGCTAAAGGCCTATGCTGGGGTAGAAACAAAATTCCCTCAGCCTTTTCCTGGAATCAGAGAAATCCTGACCTTCCCATTTAAAATGCTCCCTCATGGAATGAAGAGTCTCTGAAAATGACAAATCCTCAGGGGAGAAGCAGAAGGAGTAGAATCATCTACATCAGAATCAGAGTAAGGGAATACTCCTGCAAGTCTTCAGAAGACTCAGAAGCATCCGAACACTGCTCAAAACTCCCAAGCTCAGGTTCCACCCTAGGCCTCTTATCAGGAGGGGGCATAGAACCTCTAATCATTGTAATCAAATCTTCTGCCATCTTAAGCATATGCTTCTTAGGTACAGACCCTGAAGAACTAGGGGTAACACCTGAAACAAAACTTGGCCTGCCCTGGGAGAAGCCTTGGAAACAGCAGGAGGGCCTAACCACCTTAGGAAGGGAGGGAAGAACAGCTACCTGAGAAGCCCCTTCCGCCTGGCCTACCTCCTGAGAGGTCACATCTTGCAGTAATAAAGTCTCTCCCTGGGATTCCAAAGAAATTACTGGCTGAACCTCTGGCTCCACGCCCTCTAAAGAACCGTTCTTCCAGCCTAGGCTTTGCTGTTTTGTCCTTTTTTGATGGAGCATCCAACGGCATTTTATAATTACACCGCTTCCCAAAAACTAACCTGGCACAATCTAATCTTCTCTTTATAGTGCGTTTGTTAAATCTAGCACAAGAGCGACAGCCAACCACGTCGTGCTCAGGCCTAAGCAAGGTATACACAAGGTATGGTAATCCCTATGAGGTATCTGTTTCCCACAAGAAATACAGTTATTCACTTTTTCTGACATCCGGTAAAATACTGAGGCAAGAAAAAACCAAAATATTCAACTTGGATTCGGTCTGAAACTACGCCAACCTGCACTTGCAAAACTGCTTCTGCATCGGACCACGTGGCAAAAAAGACAGAGGAAATGACGTCGGTCATGCGCATTTGTACCCTGACGTCCTGAAGTCAGCCTTATACTTTGGTATTCGGGCCGACTGGGACAGCGGACTACCCAAGTGTCAGGACTGCAGCAATGTGAGATGAAGAACATCCTGAGATTTTCTGCTATACTAGACAAGCTGGAAAGAACAGACTGTATTAATTTCATGAAAGCACAAATAAGAAAATGAACTGATATTAACCAGCAGGAGCTGTTAATTGAAAGGGCACATCATGTGTATGTTCCAAACCTGGCTATGAGAAAACAACCTAGACCTTTAACAGTATTTAACAGTAAAGATGCAATCTTATCAGCAGAATGACTTGATTCTGACAAAACTGTGGCAGAAGGAAAAAGTACTAAAAGTGGGAGACAGTAGAGTGTTTGTGGAGAATGACTACTTATTGTACACCAGGAGTAAATTTATTCCACTATTCAGGGAATGTCAAGAAGTAGGCATGAGATTCAAACTGATGTACCCAGCTATCTTCAAACTATTCTTTCCTGGAAGAACAAAATAATTTTGGATGCAGAGCATGCTAAGGATGAAATACAAAAGTTTGTCCAAGAAAAAGTTTAATATGAAACAAAAAGAGATTCTGCTTCATGTTCTTCTGGTAATAAAGACCATAGAGAGACTGAGAAAATGAAACCTTTTCCAATGTCCCAATGGAAAATGCTTGAGAGAAGAAAAAAAGAACAAGAGTTGACTAGAGGAATCATAGTATGTTGGAAATAAAGCAAAGACAGGAGTTGGGAGATGGAGATGAACAGAAATAAAATCAGTAACTTGGAAATTGACAAATGCAAGATTACAAAGCAAGAACAAGAACATTTGGAATTACTGGACTTTTTGACTTTGTTAAATTTGTAGGGAACTCTAAAGCATATGTCCTACTTCATGTCATTAATATTCAAAAAATACTTAGGAGAGGGAAAGAGGAGGGGAAAAGTTAACTGTAAGGAAAACATCTGTCTCTTAATAGTTATATGTTTATAGTGCATGATTTTCTTTGCATGCTATAAACTAATGTTTTTTCAGTTATTTTTAAGTGTAATAGGGATACTAACGTAAACAGGCGATCCTTTTTTTCCCACTTCTCTCTTTCTCCTTATTCAATTTTAAGTAATTTAAGCAGTGCAATATAAAAAAGAAGAAAGGTCTGGTCAAAACAACATGAAAAAATGATGTACTTTTTCTCATTCTTGCATAGGGGAATGACTGGATTAAGACCTTTAGTTTGATCTAGTAACATGTTTTAAGAGAAAGCAAGTAAATGAAAAAGAATAATGACTATTATAAAGCTTTTTTCTAGCAAATAAATGTATGCTTTTGGTAGCAACTTTGTATCTGGTCCGAATGTCTCCACATATACAATCTGAAAAAGAGAAATGGCTGGAAGATAATGTTTTCTGAAAACATTCAAGTGTTTTCCCATCTGAGAGAGATATAAAGATAAGACAAACCCAGACAGCACATAACAGAAGCACAGGTTGTACCATGAGCCTTAGCATGGCTAACCTATATTTTACATTAACCCAAGTCTGTGAGTGTGGTTGTCAGTTTGGGACACTTGTTCCTATTATGAGCATGAAACTTCAACATTTGAAGATGTACATAGTTTTGTGTGTTAGTATTAAGTTAATAAGTTTTAGGGGGTATTAGGTGTGTGTTTATTTGTTTTGTTTTTTTTATTTGAGGGCTTTAAATAAAACAAAACATTTTGTAAGATGCGACATAGGCTCAAATGGATATGCCAATTAACAACTGTATAAAAGTTCAACCTGCCAAACAGTGTATGCATGTAACACAAAAGCAATTAACAAAAAGATGTCACACATAAAAGGTGGGAATAACAACTTTTTAACACAATGATGTTTTCTGCATGTTGGGAACATATTTTATGTGAGAGTAACGAGTTGTCAGACATTAAAGATCAACTGCAGAGTACTCTTCCAGAGATACTGGGTGAGCAATTTGGTCTATCTAGGGAAATTATTTTTCTGACCTGTGATACAGACTTGGAATTGTCGAAACATAGTAAGGCCTTGCTGAGTCTGCTTATGATGGCTGCCAAAAAAGTTACAAGAAAATGGTAATCAAAGTCTACACCACCTGTACTAGAAGTAGTGAATATAGTAACAGAAATAAAACAACTGGAATTGTGATCTTTATAAAAGGGTAGGAGCATATTACATACCAAAAATGGGAACTGTGGGAGGTTTAAAAGAAGGCAGGATTTGAATAAGTTACGTAATGTTTGACTAACAATGACAGGGTAGATTATATGTGATGCAAAACGTTTGCAAGTAAAATTATGTCAATATGGTTTGTGATGTATAATGCTTGCAACTAAGATTATGTCAATATGGTTTGCTTTCATTTATATAAATGTATGATTGCCTATGTCAAAAGTGATTAATTTAATAAAGATGATTCTTGCTTAAAAAAAAAATTCAACATTCTGAAAATCAATGTTGTAGAAGCATACACTTTTTTCTTTTAATTATCAATAATCTTCTCATCCTTGTCAGAAAGAGTAGGATTGGAATTAATTAAATGTTTAGCAGCAATAGGGTTAACTAAAGTTATAGCTGTTGGGTGGGGAAGGGAGTACAAAATGTAAAAGACTGATGAGCTTTATACATTCTATCTGGCTTTTTAGGGGCAGCAGACTGACTATCAGGAATCTGCAGGCAGTGACAGTCACATCCTCCAAAGCTGGCAGAACTGGAGGAATGAGTAAATGAGTAAAGGTTCTGGAAATTCCTTCTGTAACAGCTCATGGTATTTTCTGAGGGACTGAGAAAACTCAGTGCTTTTCCACTGAAAACACTGGCACATTCTGGAAATAATCTCAGAGAAGGAGAAACCCCCACAGGCAGAATCAGAAATGGAGCTCTATTCTGAGTCAGAATCAGAAAACTAAGAAGAAAACCCTGTATCTGTCGCTTTGTCTTCCTATCCAGATTCAGAATTTTGGATCTCTTTAGGAAAAGAAGTATCTTTCTTTCTTTTGCCAGAAACCACTTTATAAGGAAGATCAATCACCTGAATTAAACCATGAGCAAGACCCAGTAAACTAATCCTGTTTACGGAAATTTGAGAAGGAGTAGATGCATGCTTAGTGTTCTGTTTCTTTTTTACAAGAAAAATGGGGACAACTATGTTATTAATGGCAGCGGCAGCTTCCCCAGAGATGGGCACAAAATTCTGACCAAAGAGTGAAGTCTTCCCTGTTCCCTCTCCTAGGAGTGCCTTTCCTTTGTTCACTAAAGGAACCTCAACAGCTGCAGAAAACATGGCTATTCTCTGGTCCATAGTGGCTTTAGGTGCTACACCACAGGGATCCAGGGTAAAAGATGAGTGGCCTGAGGGACTAGCTATGGCCACAGCAGAGTCACCACCATGCAGAGTAGGGAAACTGCTAGTCTGCTGTGGTGACAAAGGCTGTTTACTTGACGTTTCCTTTTTGTGGCTGGACAAAGGACCGATTGGGGGACTGGTAGCTTGTTCCATAGTCAGTCCAAAAATGATGCCTCTTTCCCAAGGAAAACAAGCAGTAAAAGCTGGTAAATATTTGAAGTCTTTAAAAGTAACTTTTCCCCACAAAGACACAGTAAAAAGCACTTTAGAATATTTTGACAACCCCAAAAGTAAAATAAACACAATTTCTCCTTAGAAAAAATGTTTTTGAATTACCTTACACAACCTTTAAACTGACAGGAAAAAAAAGTGTGCTCCCATTTAAAACAACAGTTAAGTGTTGTGACAGTCTGTAAAAACAAACTCCTATGAAGGGGTGCTGAAAACGTATAAGCCCGACCTAGAAAGGAATAACGTAGAGCCATGAAACTTACAAGTTATTCAACATATTCACCCTAAAGTTCATCACACTTGGCACATTGCAGCTGAAGTTTCTGTAACCCTGCCAAAAGAAGTCTGAAGTCTGGTCACTGAAATATTGCTCTGTTGCTGCGGTCACCTCTGAATCACTCAAAAATTACCTCCCTTTCAAACTCCCTTTATAAGGTTTGGAAACAGGAAAGAGTCAGATGGAACAAGATCTGGTGAGTAGGGTGGATGGTACATGCACTCAAACCCCAATTTCATCAAAACATCCATCATTTTGCCAGCCTTGTGAACAGGTGCATTATCCTGCAAAAGGAGAACTCCTTTCCACAGTTTCCCTCTCCTTTTTTCTTTCAATGCCTCCTTTAAATCAGCACAGCAAGTTACAGTAGTATACTGCATTAACTGTTTGGTCCCTTGGAAGACTGTTATTACAACACCTTCCTGATCTCAAAACACTGTGGCCATGACCTTTCCTATTGAATGTTGGGTCTTGAACTTCTTTTGCCATTACTGCATGGACTGTTGTTTTATCTCAGGATCATAGTGGTGTAACCATGTTTCATCAACAGTAATTAATCATTCCAAAAAGTTGGCACCAGCTCGATGAAAATGCTACAAAAACAAACTGGAAGTGTCCACTTGATGTCTTTTCTTGTCTCCATTCAAACAATTGGGCACCTACTTAGCTGACAGCTTCTGCATACCCAGCTGCTCATGAATTATAAACCCAATGCATTCCCTGGATATCTGTAGTGTCTCAGCAATTGTTTTAGCTGATATTCACCTATCTGCCAAAATCAGGTCATGGACATGGTCAACAATTTCAGGAGTTGACACTGTTTAAGGCCCCCCCCAGACCTTGCTGCAACTTCGGTCTCGAAATCTCCACACTGAAAGTTTCCACACCACTTTGTCACAGTTCAGGAAGAAGGGCACTTGCCATTCAATGTTTGCATCATACATTCATGGATTTCCTTTGGAGTTTTCTTCTATAGGAAAATGAACTTCATGATGGCTCAAAGTTCCACACTTAATTCCACACTTTTCGTTGACATGGTGCAATCAATGATCTGAAACAATGTCAAAACATAGCGTTAAGATTCTGCAAACTGGCACTTTACAAGATGAAATAACCCTCTTTTTAGCTACAAAGGCAAAATAATGCTCAGAATTTAGAAAGTTGGTCATGCTTAGAACTTTTCAGCACTCCCTCATAGCTTGAAAATAACTTTCCTAAACAGGAAAGTACAGTAAAACATTTGTTAACGTGGAAACCTTTCTGCAAATGGATCTTATCTGCCCTAAAGATGAACAGCAGCTGTTGATGTTCCACAGCCAGCAGAAGAGAGCTCTCTTCAACAGCAGAAAAGCTCTATAGGGCTTGGCACCCAAACCTGTCTTTTAACTCAGCTTAAACCAAAATGACTAACTGTTTAGGCATGTGGAAGATGCCCTGAAGCTTTGGAAACTTGCTGGTTATTATATCCTTGGCAGGCTATAACCCATACAGCTAAGACTACTGCAGCAGTGATCAATATGATGAATATCATTACAAATACATTATCTCAGCTCTGGCAGTTACAGACTCATTGAAAAGATGTCACTTAATTTTAAATAAATACCGATAAATCTTTTCTTAGAAATGAAAGTTTATGACTTTATAGTAACTGTTTTTCTTGCACTGAATGTCATTGAGGTTTAAACATCATACACGTAATTTAGGATGTAGTTTAAAAATTTCTGATGAATGGCAAAATATTAATAACAAGTATGTCTCAGAAGAATAAAAAACTATTTTAAAAGCACGACACAGTCCACAACAATGTTCAGTATAAAAGAATATGCTATGACATATTTAGCCTTGCAGCTTTTATACAGAATGTGTGCCTTTTCTGAGAAGTTGTAGAGTGCATACCTGGGCATGTATACAGTTACAAGGCTGGCCTATCATTTTCCCCCTTAATACACTCAGACCTACAGTATAAATCACAAATAATATATACTCATACGTGATATTAATCATAAAACATATAAAAAGACATATGTAACAACTACATTTGTAAAATACATCCTTTAATCATTCTAAAATGTTTTGATAGTAGCAAATTTAGGAAATTAGTTTGATCCAAGAATTAAAATGTATACAGAATATCAACATGCAGAGTACATCCATATATCTTCTTCCAATTTAACAGTCTTTCATCATACAAAAATATTTACAAAATGAATGGAAAATATGTTTTCTTGGAACATGTAACATCATTAATGAATGTCAGCTGCTCTTTTGATATCTGGTGCAGAGATATAGACTCTGCTTTCAGAAAATAATATGATTACAAGTGTCATGCAAAAGTCAACTCTGATACTTGCAGTGACTTTGCAAAAAATGAATGTGCTAGATACCATACAATGTATTTTTTCATAAACCAGCTGCAGTAGCTTGTCATGGGATATGGAATATGCAGTTCTAATTAATAACCCAACATTTCTTGCAACTTTGCCTATATCACAAGTGATAATTCAATAAAGGTGTTTGGAAAAAAAATAACATTTCTTTTTATAAACAGTAATGGACTTGAAAGTACAGCTGTGTAAGATATTACCATAACAGTAGATGCCCGACTTCTCACTGTTGCAGTATTCTTTACTTTTGGGATATCCTGCCGAGGATAGCCTGATGTCTAGCTAGTAGCCAGTACACCAAAGCCTTTACAACTTCCAGGTGTTGTACGTCAGTCATAAATCAAGGCATAAGGCACGTATGTGACATATGGACACCTAATCCTCAGAACTGAAGTGCCCCAGAAGAACTGAAGCAACGCCAGAAAAACAACAACATGCACATCCAGGAAGGGAATCAGAAGGAGAGAAGAGGATAAGGATGGGACAGGGACCCCTTAGCCAGAAGAATGGCGACAAAAAATAATAGGGGGCAGGAAGGAGGGAGGGACAGAATACTGCAGCAGTGAAAAGTAGGACATCTGGTGTTATGGCAAGCACTTACACAACTGTACTATGCCCTTAGTATTCTTTATTCTTGGGAAAGTATAAAAGCTACAAGAAAGTATGGGAAGAGGAAGCCAGAGACAAGCCCTCCATAAACCCATGAAGGACATTCCTGGCAAATCCTGCCCTGACCCCAGAAATGATTTCCAACTTATAATGTTTGGTAACAGTATGAACAGAAGACCAGGTATAAGCTTCCAAGATGGATCTAGTATCCAGACCCTGAAAAAAGCACCAGAAGAGGCTGCTGCCCTGGCAGAATGAGCACTAACAGAACAGGAAGCTGCTTGTCATGAAGAGAATAACAAGAAGTAATGGCCTTAGAAATCCTGGAGGAGATGGTGGGCTTAGAAATCCTGAAGGAGATGGTGGCCTTAGAAATCCTGGAGGAGATGGTGGCCTTAGAAATCCTGGAGGAGAGGGTTTGCTTAGTCACTGCCAAAACCTATTTCCTAGCATGAAAGGAAAAAAAAAGTTGCTCAGTTCTTCTGATGTATTTTTGTCTTATCCAAGTAATATCTGAGCTGTCTATGTAAATCTAAGGTGTGTAGTACCCTCTCAATAGAAGTGTGTGGAGAAGGAAAAAAGGACGGAAGTTGAATGGACTGATTCAATGGCAAATCATTAACCACCCTGGAACATAGAAGAAGGATTGCTATGAAGAGACACACAGTCCTTGTGAAAAAAAAGCAAAAAAAGTGGAGCTGCCATGAGTGCTTGGAGTTCAGAAACCCTCTTGGCAGAAGGAAGAGCCACCAACAATACATTCTTCCAAGTAGAATGGTGCAGGGAAGAAAAGGCAGGCTGAAAAGGCGAATGAGTTAATTTTTCAAGAACAAAATTAAAGTCCCAAGAAGGAGGAATAGCCTTTCTTGGAGGCCTGATATGAAGGTAGCCTTTTAGGAACTGTTTGACTTCAAAACAAGAATCCAAAGGTGGACTCAGAGGCAGACAGGCAGAAATGGCTGACAAATGAATTTTAAAAGAAGAATATGCCAAACCAGCATTGAGCAATTCACACAAATAAGAAAAGACTGTAGGGACCCTCACAGAAAAAGGGTCCACGTCATGCTTGAGAAATCAAATACAAAATCTCTTCCATTTAGCCACACAATATTTTCTAGTAGTGGGTTTTCTGGCCTTCTGCAAAATCCCAAAGCATGCCCTCAGAAAATTGGTGCCGAAAAGGAGTCAAAACCTTTTAATCAAAAGTGAAAGATGAAGGGTGGACAAGTGAGTGTGAATGATAGATTCCTTGTCTTGTGTGAGAAAATCCATCCTGTGAGTTAATATGTGATGGTTATCCATGGTCAGGTAAAAGAA
Organism: Protopterus annectens; assembly: GCF_019279795.1. NCBI lineage: Eukaryota > Metazoa > Chordata > Ceratodontiformes > Protopteridae > Protopterus > Protopterus annectens. The sequence continues at coordinate 731,630,324 of NC_056730.1, forward strand.
AAGGGGTAACTAGTGCTATCTGGGCCAAGAGGGAGTCACCAGCAAGATTTTGGATGTGTATCACATGATCATGTGCAAGACCTTGGGAAGTGGAAGAAATGGAGGACAGGCATACAGAAACATCCCCCTCCAAGAAAAAAGCATGGTGTCCACTCTCCAAGCCAAAGGACGTGATACTCTGGAATAGAACTGGGGAAGTTGACTGTTCAGACGGGAAGAAAAAAGATCTCCCTGAGGAATAGCCACCAATGCACAATGTCCAAAAACTCCTCCCTGTGAAGCATCCATTTGTGAGAATTTACCCTTAACCCGCTCAAAGCTACTGCCAACATATTGTGCTCTGAAGGGATGTAAACTGCCTGAAGAACTAGGTGATGCTGGATTGCAAAATCCCAAGCTCGAACAGCCAGCCTGTAAAGAAGGTAAGATTTTGTGCCCTATTGCTTGCTTGCTGATGTATCACATAACTGTAGTATTGTCTGTAAAAACTTCAAAAGGACCTGCACTCAAAGGGAGTGACAGGCCTCAAGAGCTAGGATTAAACCCCTCATCAGTCTGAAGAAGAGATAGTGTTATAACGGAAGCATTCACTTTTACTACTTTCTATTTTGTTTAATAAACAGAGGTTTTTGTCCAGCCATGTTGGTTCGGTACTTGTTATTTACTTCAAGTTAAACCCCTCATCTCTTTGATGTTGATTTATTCTGACATCTGTTGATGGGACCAAAGACCTTGGACTTTCCGGTTGTTGGAAGAAGCTCTCCAACTGAATCAGAAGCATCTGTTTACAGCTTCTGAGGAAGGAGAGAAACCTGAAAAGGCAGATCTAGACTTAGGGAAATCTGATGAATCCACCAATGGATTTCAAACTTGAGATAAGTTAACATTGGGACCATATACTCCAGAGGGTGGCAGTGTTGAAGACAGTCTTGGGATACCAATCCTCAGGAGGAATTTGGCAAAAAGAACTATGGGAAAGGTGGATAACATGTATACTAGGGCTCAAAGAAATTCCCTTGCAGGAATAACTGGAAGACGAAATTGGAAAAATACAGTCAAAAACAGGATCTTAGGAGGCAAGAAATAATTGGGATGGTCTGAATCCTGCACGCTAAAAACGCTTAGTATAGAGAGGGAGTCAACACACATTTTTTGAGATTTTGGGCAAATCCTACATTGTACAACAGAAGCATAGTGAGGTGTACATTTTGAAGAAGGAGCTGCTGACAAGGAGCTTGTGTGACGAGCCCTCTTCACCCTGAGGCAGTAACTAAGGAGTTTCAATCCTCACCACTGTCTCCGGTAAAGGAGTGTCACTAAAAGCAGGGATAGAAATACACATTTCCTCCTAAGAGTACACTGAGAACAGGTTCCAAAACCAGGGACTGGACTATATGCTTCAATCTAGGTCCCCAAATGAGTCTTCACACTAACCACAGCAGAACACTGTGTCCCAGTTCTAGGTATCTGACACACTCATTCTTAAACGTCTGATATTCACACATACACAGATTCTTAGGAAAGACTGACATGGACTTTTCTGCTGTGTTTCTTTGCCCAAATGACAAGGTAATGGCTGCCACCAGTCAAATACCACAATACCTTTCAAAAGGGGTATTCAATTATATTGGGTAAAATAGAATTGAAATAAATGGTAGCATGTATCTCAAGCAGTTATTCTTTTCAGAGCGGCCCTGATGTTATCACAATAAACAAAAGCACTCTCAAGTTATTAAAAATATTAAATACCCAACCAAGTAACACAAACTGAGAAATCACAAAGCAGGCTGGTGTTACAAGAAATAAGGATAAAATTTATTCTTAAGTGCTTTCATCACAAATTACAGTTGACTTCTTCAGAAAAAACAGAGTGCCTCCACCCCACTCCTTAAATACTCATTACAAACACATTACAAACCAATTTGTAAAAAAACACCACAGGCATTTAAAGGTACAGACTCCCTGTTTGCTCCACAATTATGCATGCAAGATAAAAACAAACTAACTATAAAACATGATTCAACATGTACTTTAAACTTAGTATTTTGACAAAAAATCATAAAGTGAACAATTGAATAAAAAATTAACAATTAGATGAAAAAATCAACAATTAGATAAAAAAATCAGCTTTTAACCTCAAAAAGCTGGTTATTGAAACCATTTCATTCAACCCTGAAAAAATATTGGCGTTGACCCTTAATTGCCATAACAGTTCTTTCAATTGTATTCAAGCCAGTAATCCATAGGACCTCCTCTCTCATCCATAGTCAGCTGTTCAAGAACTGTGAATTTAAAATTGTGACCTGGGTGGATATTGACGTGTTTGGCCAGTGAATTTTTTTAGGTTCATTTTCCTAATGTCATATAAATGCTGGTAAATATGTGTATGAAAGGCATTTTTGGTCTTGCCTATATAAAAACAGGCACACTTCTGACAAATACCAGCATATATGACATTCTTACTGCTACAGTTGTACTTAATACTGAAATTTCACCCATCCATATCCATTAAGAAAAACACTGTCACCTTCCAAAATATACTTGCAGTGAGTACACTGCTTGCATTTGGACATTCTCCCTAATGCTCCAGCCGTATTGACACCTTTCATCCTCTCTAAGATATTAACACTGGTGTCCTTTCTGTACACTACCACAGGGGCTTCCCCAACTCTCTCTCTTATGGCATTGTCTCCTGCCAAAATAAACCAGTTCTTGTAGACAATGTCCCAAATCAGTGGGAACTGAGGGGTGTAAGTTAATATAAAACCATGGTGAAAATGACCAGAGGATGAATCCCTGCTCTCCAAAGCAGCACACAATCTGGAGATGTCAATCCCTAGTAAGGGAAAAAAATGTCCCTCAAATCTCTTCCTAGTCATTTCATGAAGAAGAGGTAACACAAATTGCTCAGGATAACCTCTTTGTACCAACATATTCAATAAAACTTCCCTTTCTGCATAAAAATCATCGATCCTGCTAGTCATGCGAGCCAACCTCACTCCCTGCCCCTTAACCAGGAAGCATTTCTGATGTACAGGATGCCCGCTCTCATAATGAAAAAGGGAGTTCGAATAGGTTGGTTTTCGGTATATGGTAGAATAAAATTGTGCAGAGGTATAATCCTTGCTAATCCTGATGTCCAAGTAACTGATGGAATCGACATGAGTTTCCATAGTGAATTCCAGAAATGTTCCAAAGAATCCAAATGAAGACACTCCACAGCAAATAAAAGCAACCGTTTAATCAAATATAAGCAATCGTTTAATCAAATATAAAGTATTTTAAAGTTTAAAGTACACGTTGAATCATGTTTTATAGTTAGTTTGTTTTTATCTTGCATGCATAATTGTGGAGCAAACAGGGAGTCTGTACCTTTAAATGCCTATGGTGTTTTTTTACAAATTGGTTTGGAATGTGTTTGTAATGAGTATTTAAGGAGTGGGGTGGAAGCACTCTATTTTTTCTGAAGAAGTCAACTGTAATCTGTGACGAAAGTGCTTAAGAATAAATTGTATCCTTGTTTCTTGTAACACCAGCCTGCTTTGTAAAAATATTAAATAAATAACCAGCCACAATGACATGTAACTACTGAATAACTGATTCCAATAAATATCACAGTTTCACACACAGAAAATATGAAAATAATATTCTAGGAAAGATCTTCAATTGATTTTAGAAAACCTTTAACTATCTAGCTGTAGTTCCCTGACTATATGAAGATTAACTGTCCCTATCTAATCTAAATAATTTACCAAGGCAAGATTATACTCCTACTTTTGCAAGATAAGATGAGAAATTATGTCCACAATATGCCTGTACTCAGCAACTGGAACAACTACTCTCTTGGAAACAACTGGACTACTACTGAACAGCTCTGAAAAACAACCAATAACAATAACTGAAGAACTGACTCAGAACCTTGTCTATATTACGTGATCGAATGGTCAAATAGTCGAACACGTAATAATCAACCAATAATAATCGAATTGCCACAATGTCGAACGGAAAAGAAAAAAAGAAAAACCCACCCAAACAAACCATTTAAATGCTCTACGCATGGGGCAAGCCCCCTCTGCACCCCCACACCCCCTGCTACTTAAATATACTAACTGTGAGATCGCACTACAGTGCAGACAAAGGAAAACTTCCATTTCCACACTGTACAGAGATCTCCATTGAACCGTTCAACATTGTGGCGGTTTTATTATTACAGGTCGACTATTATGTGCTCGACTATTTGACCATTCGATCACGTAATATAGACCCACCCTCAGAACCTGCTTTTTATAGCAGATCTTTTCCAAAAGTAACAGGAAGCTGCCATGGGAACTCTAGTCTCATATCATACTTTGAAAAGTAAACAAACAGCTGCAGTGAAGATTCTCCCAACTCTGGCACACAATGACATCACATACATTCAGAATTCTCTTTACAAAGAACATGTACATGTACATTTAGTCAGCCAGAAGAACACTGTTTGACATTCAAACATCTTGCATAAATCAGAATGATAAACAAAAGACAAACTTATTTACAAAATTATAGCTAGTCATGCTGGCATATGTAACACAAGGTCATTTACAGTTAGTTACAAAACTTCAGCCAGTCATGCTAGCACAGATAACAACATCCAATATTCTCACAGCTTGAATTAAAAGGTCATCCAAATAAAGGAATATTTTCATTTCTTGAAGTCTGCAGAAGGCTATCACAGGGACCTGACATTAGGTAAATACCCTTGGAGCTGCAGAAAGACCAAAAGGCAAAAGAAAGAACTGATAATGACAGGAAGAAACAGAGAAATGTAAAAACTTCCTGAAGGGATGGTGAATAGGAATATGAAGGTAAGCATCCTTCAAATCCAGAGATACCAGAAAAGATTGGGGAAGCAAAAGAGGGAAAGTGTCTGAAGAGACAACATCCTGAAGGAAGGGACCTTGAGAAAAGTGTTGAGAAAGGATATGTCTAGGATGGGCCTCCACGACCCCTCCTTACTGGGAAACAGAAACATTCTGGAATAAAAACCTGTCCCCTGCTGAGACAAAGGAGCAGGCTGGATGGTTCCCTGTTCTACCAGATCTCTTACAACCTAAGAAAATGAGGAAGCTGTCTAGGAGGAGGCTAAGGAAGGCCAGAAAATAGAGGAAGGGACTTCTAAGCCATAAAATAACCATGATGGATGATGGGGAGAACCCAGGCATCGAGAGGGACAGAGGGATTTAGCTAAGAAGGAAGGGAGGGGAGGCTGGGTGTCAGCTAGAGGCAGATTTGTCAGGAAAAGAAGGTTTTGGCCTAGTGGGTTTGTCTGGGAAAATCCATTTAGGAACCCACTTACTCCAAGCAGGTTGTCTATGTTTCCTATGGACAGAGGAATATTTTGATGGACAGTTCCTCTAGCACTTAGGTACAAGAGAAACAAATACTTGTTCACGTCTTGCATAACCTTATCCTTCATCGTCAGTCTCAAAAAGTTTGTGTTGATACTTCCCTGCAACACTGTACTTGAAAGACTGTATGGTTGCTGTCTCTTACTTCTGCCAGTCATCCGCTCCTTCGCAGATAATCATCCCATTCATTCTCTATCATTAGGGTGAGGGGAGTCCAGGATGGGCCATCATTTAAACAGCCATCAGGGGCATTTCAAAGTTTTTGCTTGTATCATCAATCCACATAGGCCAATCAAAGAGCTATAAGATTAAGATACACAATGGACTGCAGCAAAGGGTTTCTTCTTCACTTCCAAAAGGGGTATTCCCTCTCAAGCAGCCCAGTACCCTCCACTTGAAGCAAGAGTGGTGGTTTTAGTGGACACCAAGAAAATCACATCCTGAGTATGCACCTGAGTGCACATATCAAAGGTACTTTTGAAAAATGTTTTTCAGACCACTACAAGCAATAATGTTGTCTATTCACGCTGCTTTTATGCTAGTTATTGGTTTTATTACCTTCCTCACCTATTGCACTTGTGTGACTTTCTTTGAGGAGAGTAAAGGAGTTATGCCAGGTTGTTCTCATTACTTCACAGTAACTTATCAGAGATGTTTAACCGATCGCTGTCATCAGTGAAATAGTCCTCGAACACTACTTGTCCAATGACTGTTTTTTTTTTTTACTCACAAACTGCATTAATGGTGGCACACTGAGATATGGGAGGCATTTCTAGTTACCTTCTCTCTGTCAGGTACACACTTCCAAACTGCTTTCTATACCATTACAAGCAATGTAGTACAATGCACATACACACCTTTTTACCAACTATTCTGTTACACACAGTACCAATGACATGTATTAAGCCACTGTCTTAACTCCAATCAAGTTAAGTATTTGATGTCAGTCATATTAATTTTTTTTTCAAAAACTGAAGAGCCTCCTTGCAAAATTCAACAATGCAGCAGTACATCTACTCTGTACTTAACACCTGCCTTAATGTCTTGCATCTTGTTTCAGTCACAGTACCAGTTCTTGACTTTTAAAATTTGCCTTTAACTGTCTTTTTTTCATTCATTCTTCTCCTTCCTCAACCAAACACAGTTTCACTAGAGAGACACATATGCACCTGTGTATATACTCACAGACATAACACACACACACACACACACACACGCACTTATACATACATGCACGCACACACACACTCACACATACATACACACACACACACACACAGAGCCAATCCGGGTGCTAACCACAGTTTTAAAATAATTTTTTTTTTTCAACAGTTATTCTGACTACTCCCCACTATCTGCTCTTTCTGCACAATTGCATTCATGTGATGCTGCATTTACATTTTTCAAGACTTTTTATATCCCCTATTCCATCACCAGACTGTTAACCCAAAGCATGGCAACTCAGGAAGCCAGTTAGCAACACTGTAATAAAATTAAAGACATCTCCAATCAAAATGAGGCTTATTTTATTTACTGGTATTTGTGCCATTTCTCCTGAGAAATGTGGGAAAACACTGAGCATGCCCATTTCAAAATTTGTAGCTCTACTCTGACTACAATATTTTCTTCCAGACAAACTTCAGAAAACAAACTTGTGCTTACCCTTTTCAAAACCAGAAGACCTGTTCCCTGCAGCACTAGCCGTGACATACATTGAAAAATGTGATGTCACAGCTGGAGAATAAAGGGCTAAAACTGCAGAGGCACAAGGTTGCTGAAGGAATAGTAAAAAACAAAATTCCCATATTCATATACATTTTCTAATAAGAAATAAGGGGAAGCAAAAACCATATAAAGCACAAATCAAATACATGCATAAATACACCCAATTTTAGTATATTTCTGGCATTATTTAAGGTGTTAGTTGGTTTTAGAGTCCCTGGTTGGAAATAATAAAACGACTACAGGATGTTGAGTGTAGCACATCTCTAAAGGAAGCATCAGCAGTATATTGCTCTACGCTTTAGCTATTTAGGATATGTTGAAACAGCAAGTAAGAAGGCTTTCATTGTGGAAAACTGTAAAGCTGAACATGGCAAGAATAGGAGGCAGTTTAGACATATTTCATTGGAAGAAAATGCATCATTACATAGTTTGTGGCTCGATATCACTGTCTCTTCCATTTCGATTAAACATGTTGCTTAAACAGAGAGCATTTTTAACTGAAAAGTTCCCAAGTTTCATTTTGGGACATAAAATTTGCAAATATGCAGAGACAGCTAGGTGCTAAGAAATCATACATAAAGTAATGAAAGCCTAAGGGTAGAGTGGACAAATGGACAGCAATATCTGACAAAACCATTCCTAATTAGGAGAAAAAGAAACTGTAGCTTCACTGACACAGAACTTCCTTTGGTCAGAGGGCTGATAGCAGGATCACTCACGCTCTGCCTCCCTGTATATGTTGACTAGCACCTGCTGAATCACAGTCAGTGATTGCCAGGAAGGTATACAAGAATCCCCTGCCAAATAGACAATAAAGAATTTGTTCAGAGCACTCTAATCTTGGTAGGACAATGCAGAAATTAAATAGTGTGTTTTTTTTTTCCAGACAAGGAAAGCAAGGCTCCGCAGTGTGGCCATCTAGCTTCTGTTTCTTACCTATTTTCAGCAGTTTTTCAATAAGTAAACTGGATCCAGCTCAGATTATTCAGTTACTATCATATGATGTGAATCCTGCTGGTTATCTAAGTGATTACATTCCAATTTTGGACATGCGTACTACTTAGTACTAAAAGCATGGAGCACAAACTATTATTTCTACCATCGCCAAAGAGGACCGTTATTAGTACTAATTAAAAAAAAAAAAACATTTAGACTAAAAGTTTGCTTTATTAGCTCCAGAAGCTGCCCATCAGTTTGCCCCTGTCCCTCTCCTCATTCACCAGGTCTACCAGACCCACCTTAGCCTACTCTTGACTAATTCTGACCCATGTCCAGGGCCAGTGAGCAGACTGAGAATCCTGGTACAGTGGCATACTGCTGCCAGGAGTGTTTGTGTTTTATGTCCTATCCTTCACGCTACCTTCCACTTCCACCGAAAGACACCCAGGAACAGATGTGCAATGGTAACACACTGGTGTATTATCTTACTTCCAGTTCAACTCAACTAATATGATCTGCCTTTTCTCCTTATAAAAATGCCCACCTCGACATTTTCCCAGCTTTCACCAGAGAGCAAAGTACAGTTTTGTACCTACCATAAATGTAGATGTTCGAAGATCCACATTGCTGCAGTCCTTACACTTGGGTAGTCCACTGTCCTCGGTCGGCCCGAATATGAAAGTATAAGGCTGACGTCGGTCAAGGCGCATTTGACTGACATCAGGACGTCAGGGTACAAATGCGCATGACCGACGTCATATCCTCAGTCTTTTCTTGCCCCAGATGTCAGAAGACCCTAAAAATAAAGGTCAAAACCAAAAGACAGCAAACAACCAACCCACCACCCTTGCACTAACTATATGTACAATATATACAAAATACACAATATGTACAACCCAACCCACACAACCACCTCTAACTACAGAGGGGAAGGAGGAGGAATTGGACTGCAGCAATGTGGATCTTGAACATCTACATTTATGGTAGGTACAAAACTGTACTATGTTCTTCATCTCACATTGCTGCAGTCCTTACACTTGGGTAGAATCCCAAAGCAGAGGTAAGGGAGGATGGCTAACTACAAGGAAGCAGGAGCTGCCAAGATGCCCTGCAAAACAGCAGTGGCAAAACCAGCCCTGGATTTAGAGTAAAGTGGCAGGTGATAATGCCTAGAGAAAGTATGCACTGAACTCCAAGTAGCTGCCTCCAAAATATCCTTGGTTGCCACTCCTCTCAAAAAGCTGTTGAAGTGGCAGTAGCCCTAGTGGAATGAGGCCTAATCCCAGCTGGAATCTCCTTGCCATGATGGGAATAACAGAAAGCAATGCAAAACCCAATCCACTTAGAAATAGTTTGTTTTGACACAGGCTTGCCCTGAGAACTCAAAGCAAAAGAAACAAACAACTGCTGAGACTGCCTTATCCCTTTAGTTCTGTCCAAATAATATCGCAACTGCCTGTGTACATCTAAAGTGTGCAAAATCTTTTCCCCTTTATTTTGGGGATTTGCATAAAAAGTAGGCAAATGAATAGTTTGGTTTAAAGCCATACTAGAAACCACCTTAGGCATAAAGGAAGGATTAGTACGTAATGATACCCTATCCTTATGGAAAATCAAGAAAGGCTCAACCGCCATAAGGGCCTGCAATTCAGAAACCCTTCTTGCAGAGGTAATTGCCAACAAAAAAGCAGTCTTCCATGACAAATATTTCAACTCAGAAGTAGCTGCAGGCTCAAAAGGTTGTAGAGTGAGCTTCTCCAACACAAAATTGAGATCCCAAGCAGGAGTAGGAGCTCTTCGTGGGGGTCTTATATTCTTTGCCCCTCTAAGAAATTGCTTAAACAAAGGATGAGAAAACAATGGTGGGTCACAATCATAGTGAGCCGAAATTGCTGCAGCATGAACCTTAATAGAAGAGAAAGACAAACCTTTGTCCAGTAACTCAGTAAGATATTGAAGAGCCACACTCAAATTAGGCTCAGAAACATCAAAATCTTTGCTGCACTCCAAAATAAAAATCTCTTCCATTTATCTGCGTACACTTTCCTTGTACTAGGCCTTCTAGCTTCCAAAATCACATTCAAAACTTGTTGTGGAAGTTGAGACCCTCTATGGTTCAAAACAGAATATGCCAGGCTGTTAGGTGAAGAGAGTGAAGTTTGACATTGAGCAAATGGCTGTCCTCCTGTGACAACAGGTGTGGAATCAAGGCAAAGGCCATGGAGGCTTCCACCAGACTTCTCAGTAATGGGTACCAGTGCTGTCGAGGCCAATCTGGAGCTATTAAAATCATCCTTGGCTTGTCCTGTCTGACCTTTAGAAGTACCTTTGGGAGGAGAGGCAGAGGTGGAAAGGCATACACATGAAGATTGCTCCAATTGAAAGAAAAAGCATCCACTTTCCAAGCTGTGGGATGAAACCTTTTTGTGCAAAACTTTGGCAGCTGATGGTTTAGTGGAGAAGCGAACAGATCTATGTCTGGAGTTCCCCATGACACTGTCAATTTCTGAAACACATGAGGATCCAATTTCCACTCGTGGGGATCCATAATTCGTCTGCTCAACACATCTGCTAAGGAGTTCTGTGCTCCTGGCAGAAACCTTGCCTGAAGATCGAGTTGTAAACTGAGAGCAGTCTCCCACAAAATCATTGCTTGCCTGCATAGAGGATAAGAATGTTCCCCTTGCTTGTTGATGTACCACATGACAGTTGTGTTGTCTGTTAGAATCAACACCTGCCCTGGAAGAAGTAAATCCTTGAAAGCTATTAATGCAAACTGGACTGCTAACATCTCCTTTAGATTGATATGTAGATGTTGTAGTCTGGCAGGCCACTTGTCTTGTATCCACTTTCCATTTAGATGAGCTCCCCAAGCTTTGTCTGAGGCATCTGTCGTTAAAATCTGACTCGCCTCTGGCCGGGTCACAGAGAGTCCCTTGTTTAGGTGACATTCCTGAGCCCACCACAAAAATTCCTTTTGAATGCAAGGTATTATTTGAATGACAGTGTCTAGATCCTGGCAGTGCTGTGTCCATACATTTTTGAGATACCATTGTAGCTTCCTCATAAGCAGTTTGGCATTGGGAAGCACCAGAATACAAGATGCCATGAACCCTAAGGCTTGAAGGACTGTCCTTGCAGTCAGCCCGGACTGATGAGATAGCTGATGGAAGTAAAGGGATAGACTCTTTTGTTTGTCCGGGGTTAAAAAGGCCATCTGGGATGCTGTATTCAGTCTCACACCCAGAAAGCACATGTCTTGAGAGGGTACTAGACTAGACTTTATTTCGTTCACAGAATACCCTAGGCATCTTAGCACTGCTATCACATATTCCAAATGACGAAGAAGCTCTTCCCTTCCTTGAGCCAGAATCAGGCAGTCGTCCAAATAAGGATAGATCTGTATTCCTTTCAGCCTGAAGAAAGCTATCACTGGAGCCAGAACTTTTGTGAACACTCTGGGCAGTAGATAAGCCAAAGGGCAATGCAGAGAACTGATAGTGAAAAGTCCCAGCTCGAAAGCAGATACTTCCTGCAACTTAGTCTGATAGGAACATGAAGGTAAGCCTCCTTGAGATCCAAAGTTACCATCCAATGATCTTTGCCCAGCAGAGGCAAAAGCTGTTGTAACGTCAACATTTTGAACTTGGGAATGTCCAGATAAGTGTTGAGGATAGATAGATCCAAAATTGGTCTCCACGTGTTCCCCTTCTTTGGTACTAGGAACAGGCGAGAATAAAATCCTAGGCCCACTTCTGGCATAGGGACCGGCTGTATGGCCCCTAGTTGAAGTAACAGAGAAATTTGCTTGTGAGCCTCTATTCTTTGTTGAGGAGGAACGTCTGGCATGCCTCTGAAAGGAGGCAAGGTATGGAAATAAAACCTGTAACCTTGGTGTATGATATCCAATACCCATTTGTCTTGGGTAATTAAACTCCAATTTTCTTTGAAAAGTGCCAACCTTCCTCCCAAAGGTGCCGCCAGGCGAGAAGGCTCTGGCAGCTGAAAAGGTAGGTCATTGGGTCTGTTTACGAAAGGACTGACCCCTGCCCTCACCTGAAGACTGTGCAGGAGAACTCCCTGTTCTAGGCCTGAAAGAGCCCTGAGCTCTGCCCCTACCACGTCTAGATCTACCCCTAGACTGGGAATCATAAGAAGGATACGTCCACCCTTTAGCAGGCCAATTTCTGCTAAACTTTGGAGGCTGAACCTGTAAAAAATCTTTAACAGTCTGCATAGACTTAGCTTTGTCTTCCATTTTCTTTAAAACTGCCTCAACAGGAGGACAAACAACACGTCAGATTGTAAAGGAGCATCTAAAATCCTTGTTTTAACATGTTCAGACAAATTTTGATCCCTTAGCCAGGCGTGCCTGCGAAGAACTGACCCAGTGGCAGCCACCCTAGACGAGGCCTGTACAGCATCAAAACCACATTGCAAAGAATGCTTACCCACCTGTTCAGAAACATGTACTAAATCTTGCAACTCTTTACAATCAATACCTACTGCCAGAGCATCAACCTTAGACTTTAATTGTGAAAGGAGATAGTTTTGGTATTTTAACATGTGAAACTGGCAATTCAAAGCCCTCATAGCAAGAGTGGAAGAAGTATAAACTTTCTTTCCCCATCTATCCAAGGCCCTAGCCTCTTTGTCTGCAGGAACCGGATTCTTAACAACAGAAGCCTTAACACCTTTAGGCCCCTGGCTAACAGTTTCTGGGTCTGCCCTAGGACTCTTAAAAAGATACTTATGAGCTTCAGGCACCCTGTAATACCTATCCGGCTTAACAGGAGCAGGAGGCAAAGAATCAGGATTAAGAGAAGCTTCTGTAAAAACATCTTCCACTACATCCAAAACAGGAGGTATAGCCAAAGGCCTATGCTGGGGTAAAAACAAAAATTCCCTAAGCCTTTTCCTGGAATCAGAGAAGTCCTGACCTTCCCACTTAAAATGCTCCCTCATGGAATGGAGAGTTTCTGAAAAAGAAAAATCCTCAGGAGGAGAAGCAGAAGGAGTAGAATCATCCACATCAGAATCAGAATAAGGAGAGTACTCCTGCAAGTCTTCAGCCGAAGACTCTGACACATCTGAAGCCTGCTCAAAACCACCCAGCTCAGGCTCCACCCTAGGCCTCTTATCAGGAGGGGGCATAGAACCCCTAATCAAAGTAATCAAATCTTCTGCCATTTTAAGCATATGCTTCTTGGGCACAGTACCTGAAGAGCTAGGGGTAACACCAACTGAAGCTAAACCTGGCCTGCCCCTGGGAGAAGCCTTAGAAACAGAAGGAGAGGGCCTAGCCACCCTAGGAAGGGAGGGGAGTATAGTAACCTGAGAAGCCCCCTCAGCTTGCAATGCTGCTTCTGCATCGGACCATGCGGCAAAAAAGACTGAGGATATGACGTCGGTCATGCGCATTTGTACCCTGACGTCCTGATGTCAGTCAAATGCGCCTTGACCGACGTCAGCCTTATACTTTGATATTCGGGCCGACCGAGGACAGCGGACTACCCAAGTGTAAGGACTGCAGCAATGTGAGATGAAGAACATCCATACGGTATGCTGAGTACAGCACCCCCCCACCTCCTGCATGAGCATGCCCATTCTTCACTGCCAGTGCCTTAGACACCAGAGCTGCTAATCAAACCTGGGTCACATGGGCCATAGTTGGCACTTTAACACTCTATACCACTGCATTGTCAGAACAGCATCAGAATCCTCAGTTGACTTGTATATGAAGCACTGCCTAAAGTGCTTGGGACATGTAGTCCTAGGAAAGCTGTCATACCCGAACTCCTTCATACAACACAATATAAAGAGGCTGTGGTCTGCACTCTGCAATAGTAGCCATACAAAGTGACAAAAACAGAAGCTTATTATATGTAGTGTTAAAGAGGAAACCAGACTACAAACATAGCAGAACTTCAAGATACAAAATTTTATCTAAGGATGTTAAGAGAAAAAGTTTTAAAAACATACTGTTATTTGTCTTTTTCCTGTTCTTGCAAAGTGAACATGTTATTTGTTGGGATATGCCTATCAAAGATGGGCCTCATCTGTGAACAAAATGCAGCATTGCTTATGAACCTGAATGATATCTGTTTTCTGCATTTCAGAATAAAGAGATTTGGTTATAGCTCAGTGAAGCCTGGGATAAGGCGAGTAAGAGTTAATTTACTGGGGCAGGCTGTGTGTCCTGGAAAATTTGAGCTACCTTTGTTGAATTGAACATTTTGTACTTCTTGAACATTCTGTACTAGCTGTGGGTTTGAGGTAATTTGTGATAAACATGTTTTTCCTATATGTTTTTCATAGCCAACTGTCAACGGTCAGAAATGTAACAAAAAGTTGTTTTCCTTGCAGTATAAAAGTTGATGTCAGTAAACAAGTTGATCAGATCAGTCCAGACTGGACATCTTGGCCAACATGCTGTGTAATCTGGTTAGCTGCTAATAAAGGATAATTCATCGCCTGAGGCAGATGCGACTCGTTTGAATTTTTTCTCCTGACAAAGGAAGTCTACATAGACCAACTGAATATAATTGATTTTTTTTAAATTTATTTTTGCCCCTATTGCTGGACAGTCATCAGCCCTCTCTCAGCCAATGGAGCACATTTGTTTACTCATTACAGATAGTGAGAAAAGCCATCATGTAGGCAGAAATGAGGAGTGATTCTGTTTTTTGCTAACCTTAATCCCCATGAAAATTTGGTTGTGGAAGGAGGTGTGCAGTGGTCTGTCATGCTGAATGTTCCCTTTTTGTGTGTGTGACACGGCCAGCAAACAGCTCCACCCACCAATTCTAAAGTATGAGAGGTGGATTCCCCAGTATGTACTACACAAAACTGCACTTTCCTAGTGTGATCCCTACTCTCCAAGGGGAAGCAAGTGGGCCGAGGCCTTTCACACTACTGCTTCCCTGCGTGGCTTCTCCAGTGATGGGCCACTATCAAATTGCCTGGG
Organism: Protopterus annectens; assembly: GCF_019279795.1. Lineage (NCBI taxonomy): Eukaryota > Metazoa > Chordata > Ceratodontiformes > Protopteridae > Protopterus > Protopterus annectens. The sequence goes on from NC_056730.1 coordinate 731,645,342, forward strand.
TATCAGTCAAGGTTACACCACTCTGCTCCAGAAAATACAGTTGTAGTAAGTACTTACTGTAAATGCAGATGTTTGAGTAGCAATAGCAACAATTGAAATTCTGCCTAGCTGAAGCCAGAGGATGACCTGAATACCAAAGAATTTCACCTTTCCCCATGCCTGGCAGATGCTTTACCATCTAACATCAGGAAGCCAGAGCTATAACAAGTCTTCTGCCAGTACCAGTGCCATCCTACAGTCTTTCTTGCCCCTAACTAGAGACATCCTCACACCAGGGTAGCCAGTAGTACAACCTACACAGATATGTCCCCGGAGACCAGTGAGGGGTAGGGAGAGGGGCCTAACTGAAGTGGGGAGAAGGACAGAGTAGAAAAATACCAACACCAACCCTGGAGAGAGGAAAAGACAAAGCAGGAGGGTAAGAAATGATACTGCAACAGTGAAGCTATAGAACATCTACATTTATGATAATTAGCTAACACAACTGTATTATGTTCTTCATAGTTCAGTGAAACAGTAATAAGCCTTAGAAAGATTCCCACAGCTAGAGAGAGTTAGAAAGTTATTCAGAGATTGGATTGGGAGAGATCAGCTCCTGATGAATGGCTGAGGCAAACCCTCCCTGGATGCTGAACTCAGGTTATAATGCTCGGAGATGGTGTGGATGGAAGGCCAGGTAGCTGCCTTCAAGATGATGTGAGTGGTAACTCTTCTAAGGAATGCACTGGTACCACCAGTGGCCTTTGTGGAGTGAGTCCTGATTTTGTGGGGTACTGGGCTTTCTGTGATGGGAATAACAGAATGAGAAGTAGTTTGCAATCCATTTGGATATGGTTTGATTATTTACAGCTCTTCCTTCCTTTTCTTCTGCAAAGGTTACAAACAGTTGGTCAGGTTTTTCTGTAAGATTTAGTTTTATTCAGATAAAATATGAGCTGCATATGCACTCCTAAAGAATGTATGCTCATTTCACCTTTGTTTTGAGGGCATGAAAAAAAAACAGAGAGATTGACAGTTTCATTCAAAGTAAGTTTAGACACTACTTAAGGCATAAAGGAGGGGCTGGTACCAAGAATTACCCTATCCTTATTGAAAATAAAGAAAGGTTCCCTACACATCAATTTATGGATTTCAAAAATATGCCTAGCAGAGGTCAAAGCTACTAGGAGTTCTGCCTTCACGTGAGCATTTTGATGTCAGCTGAAGCAGCATGCTCAAAATGGGGTGTGGTTAGGTTTCCCAGCAAAATGTTTAGGTCCTAGGGGGTGTTGGTTCTTTCCTGTGTGGCCTAAATTGTAGAACCCCCTTTAAGAAACAGTTTGACTAATGAGAAAAGTTAGGGGGATCCTGGGGTATGCAGCAGAGATGGCTGAGGCATGGACCTTGATGGATTTATATGATAGCCATTTCTTATAGAGCTCTCACATGTAGCTAAGGGCCAGAAGTAGTCTGGGTTGTACTGGCTATTCGCTTCTGTAAAACCAGTGGAAGAATCAAGTCCATTTTGAAATGTACAGTTTTCTGGTGTTGCATCTTCTAGCTTCTCTTAGGATGAGTAAGGTGTCTCCTCAGAAAAACTGCCTGGAAGAGATAAGTATTAAATTATTTAACCCACCAGTTTCACCACTCAGGTGATAGTGTATTGTGCAACCCTTGTTTTGTGTCAGGAGTACCACTTCAGGGAGCATTATCCATGGTTTCTTCTTGGCCACGGTCAGTAGTATGGAGAATAAGTGCTGTCTGAGCCACATAGAAGACAGTAGGATCACCGTTGGCCTATCCTCCCCGATTTTCTGTAGCACCCTGTGGATAAAGGCCAAGGGAGGGAAGGCATATAGAAATAGACCTGTCCATGTGGAGGAGAAGGAATCTGTCCTTCATGCTCCCTTCTCTGGACCTTGTGTGCAGTCATTTTTGATTTGCCTGTTTTATAATGAGTCAAAAAATCTAATACAGGCACAATCTACCTGTGAATCAACTGAAGGAACACCTCCTTCTTGAACATCCACTCTTTTGGGTCCAGGCTTGTTGTTTGACAGATTTTCCCACCCTGGCAGGTTTTGGGTCAAGATTGCAGACCCACTCCTTGTGACAATCCCTACACTTATATGGACAGTCTGCACAATGAGTACAAGTAAGTGCTTCCTTGTTTGTTGACATAAATCACTGTGGTACTGTCTGTGCCTGGTTGCCCCTGAGTTTTGAATGTGACCAATGCCCTGTGGACTGCCTTTAATTCCGTCAGCTTAATCTGCTTCTTTTGTGAAAAGCACTTCCCCAAGTGCCCTGAACAGTTATATTTCTTGAATGGAAGCCCAGGCTAGATCTGAGGCATCCATTGTTATTGTTTGGGTGCACATCTCCGGCCAGAAAATAACCCCAGGCTAACACTGAATGCTTGTATCTACCTCTAAAGTTCCCACTTAATGTAGAGGAAAAGGGGAATGTGGGAATACTGCTACCCTCATCAGCAATTTTTCGGTACCATTGCAGTTTTCTCATGTGGAACAACCCCAGATGTGGCAACAGGGAACCATAAGTATGTATAATGACATGAACATCCAAGAACTCTCACGAATTCGCCTTGTTGAGACAGTAATCCTTTGAGATATTTCCTGGAAGTACTGTGAAAGGAACAAGATTTCGTTTTCTGGAAGGTAGTCCTTCTGGTGTCTGGATTCTAGGTCTGTACCCAGGAAGGTTGCTTGGTGCTCTGTCTAGTTGGAATTTTCTAAATATAAACTTAATCCTGCTAAATCCATTCTTTTTCCACTAAATCCAAACTACCTTTCAATGGAAGGCTGTTGTTAAAAGGAAATTAAGATAAACTTATCCATGAAATACGTAGGAGTCACATTTAAAAAAGAAACACCCCAACATTTTAACATAACTTAGCCAGAACCTAGTCAAATATCACAAATGAGTTACAAAGATGGGATAAACTTAAATTCTCATTTCTATCAAACATTGCACTGATCAAAATGACTACTGTTCCAAAAATCCTGTTTCACTTTACTTCATCTTCCAATGGTGTTACTATGAATTTTTTTTCTAATGTAAATACAGCACTCGCTACATTTATCTGATCTCCCAAATATACCCGTATGGCATATACAAAGTTAATTATCCATAAGAACCAGGAAGGTTTAGGTTTACCTGGTCTTCTATTATGCTATCTGATGATCAATGTGAATAGACTATTAAAAATTCTTAACTACTCTTTGAACTCTAATAGCTGGCAACCTACTTGGATCAAGATATGGTATAACCACCTGCTCACTTATAAATGCAGTCCACAAGCCCTTCTCTTACAAAAGTCAAACAACTTTAAAACCTTTAAAGTACATAACTTCTTAAGTATGAAGGTACAACTACTTCAGAAATTGGTTAGTATTCTAAGTTTCAAAATATATTTTGAATTCTTACAACAATCCATTTAAACTCCATTTTTTTTTTAATTTAATACTCAATTAAATGATCTCTCTACCTTCCCTCTGCTAAAAAATAAAAGACTCATTGACTGTTACACACATGCCATTATTAGCTGAAAACAGGTTGAATCTGCCCCTTCCTAAAGGCTGTCTTACTATCCTAAATCAAATATGTTATCTATTACAAAATACATTTACTACTCATCAACAAGATCATAATGAACTCATTTTGTTCCAACAATTTTGGCAATTATTAACTTCTGATAAACCCATTTCCAATACCTATAAATTATCTTCTACCTACAGGTATTCAATTACTGTTTATATTAGTACAAATACCGACCAAGCCCTCAATTTACCAACCATTCATAAAAACAATTAAATTTAACATTAAATATTTACCCCTTAGAAAACTATTTTTTACTCAATTTATTTTAAATAATGCTTATCATGCACCTACTAAACTAGTTTCCCTTTTCCTTGCTTTACCTTCTGTATGCAAAGCCTGTGATGCAATACAAGGTCGTACATTAACACATTTTTTGGGGGTGTAGCTTGTCATAACTCTTGTTTTAAGTAGAAAGCTAAAAAAGGGTCCGTATTAGAACATTGAAGTTTCATAACTTTGAATGTTCTAATATCGACCCCTAATAAGCGAAAGCTGAAAAATAGCGAAGTTTCAGAAAACCAAATTCATTCCTAGGGAAAGAATTCGGTTGTCCATTCCTGTCGCTTCGCTATTTTCAGAACTGTGGTGGAAAGTTACAGTTCGGGTTCAGGTAAGTGTGTGATTGTGTAGACATAAGGGTTAGGTGAGTTAGGGTTAGGGCGCAGGCCAGGTAAGTGTGCAAATGTGTGGACATGAGGGTTAGGGTGGGGTAGATGAGTTAGGGTTAGGGCGTGGGTGAGGTGTGTGTGCGACAGTGATGGACCTTAGGGTTAGGGTTAAGGTAAGTGGGTAGATAGTGGTGTATGTACAGTTTAGTGCAGGGTTAGATATAAGATTTTAGGTGTGTGTGTGTGTGTGTGTGTGTGTGTGTGTGTGTGTGTGTGTGTGTGTGTGTGTGTGTGTGTGTGTGTTGTGTGTATGTGTTTTGGAACTGCAAATTTTTTCCCTAGGAAAAAAATTCGCTGTTCTGAATTTTCGATGTTATCAGTTTTCGGTTACTAGGGGTAGATATTAGAACATTCGAAGTTCTTAAAGTTCGATGTTCTAATATAGACCCAAAAAACCTACGACAATACAATAATCCTATCACCAGTAATTTTGCTATCTTTTATATTCCCCCAGTTAACGCGGCCACCAAGGACTCCTTTATATTACATGACATGTTGTTGTATCTTCCGGCTTTTCCCGGTTAGGGGTTGCCACAGCAGAACTCCGTCCGCTAATGATTGGCAGTAGATTTTTATGTGTCGAGTTGCCAGCCCTGACGCACAACCTTCAACGAAGGTACGCCCATTCATGCATGTCTCCAGACAGAAGACACTCTAGCTGAGAATCGAACGGGACGTTTTACTGTGAGGCGACAGCGCTACCGCAGCACCACCACCACAGTCTTTTATATTACATGACATATTCATGTTAATTAAATTGTCTGACACTCAAAACTGGGTAGAAATAGATAAACTAACTTGGCCTGGCTTTACTAAAACAACTTCTAAATATATTAAAGTTTTTTTTTTAACTTCTACTGGAGCTAAAAAAAAAAAAACACTGTTTTTTTTCTGGAATGCTGCTCTAAAATTCTTGATGTTATTCTCTAAACATTGATACACCATTCCACCCCTCTCCTCCACTCATTTTCTATTTAGATGTGGTAACACACTATGTAATTTAAATATTTATGACTTTGTCTGCTGTATAATATGTATATCTTCCTCACTGACTACATATATAATTTTCCCTTTCTTCTTTGCATCTTTGTGACACTTTTCCTTAATATGTTAGTAGAACCCCTGGCCAGTATTGTTATATCTTCTTATTGTATGCTGCACTTTTGTTTATAGGTTGTGCACAGTTGTTTTAACAGTTGTATATATTTTAATTGTTTTTTTTCCTTCTCTTGCTTCTTCTTTTGTTGCATTTACTGCTATATTTTATATGATCATACTGTTTATGTTTGGTTGTTTATTTTTAAAAACTCAATAAAAGAAATTTGAAAGAAAAAAAGGAAGGTTACTTGAATATAGGGTTAGATTTGGGATTACTGGAGTTACAGGGAGAGCCCTACACTGCAGAAGCAATCTATGGTCAACCTGTGTGATGCCAGCATCTCCTACAGAGATGAAACTTGAATGAGGTAGTCATCCAGATGGGGGTAGATGTGGATGCCCTCTGTCCCGCAGAATGCTGTCACTGGAGCTAGTCATTTGGTAAAGACTCTGCCAGTGTGGGCAAGTCAAAGGTTAAGACATAAAACTGTTAGTGAGAGCCCCTTGCCTTTAAGTGAATGAACCACCAGAGTACCTGGGCTACGTGGATATGGAAGTAGGAATCCTTTAAATCCAAAGTGACCATGAGTTTCAGAGAGGATCATAGGAAGAAGTTACTACAGGATAAGCAAATTGAGATTTGGGACTAGTAAGAACCTGCTCAGTTTTGAGAAGTCTAGGACGGGCCTCCAAGTCACTTCTTTTCTTGGAACTAGGAACAACCTGAAGTAAAACCTTGTCCCCATCAGATTGTTTGGGACTATTTCTATGGATACTTGTGAAACTAAGTTATGGACTTGAGCATGTACCACCTGATGTTTTTTGGGAATGGATGGAATGCCTGAAAAGGTAGGAGCTTTTTCAAAATTGCATCCTTTATCCTGATTTTATGAGGTTTAATACCCACTTGTCTTTGGTAATGTTGAGACACTGAAGGTAGAAGAGAGAGACAATCCGCCACATATATTGTTCTGGTAGAGGCAGGATTGGGTTTAGGGTTGGAGAGGGATTTCCTGAGGGCACAGAGATGCTCTACTGACTGTGATCTGTTCCCTACTGAGTTTATGAGTCTGGAACCCAACATGCTTGGATTTGGAATCAGTTTGTTACCTTCTTGGGTATTTGACTTTCTTTTCTTTCTTGTCCTTACTCAGTCTGTGTGGAAAGAAAGGACCAGATTTTGTTGGGGGTAATTTCTGTTGATCTTTGAAGGATAATCTGTAAAAAGTCTGACTGTCTGCCTTAATATGCTCAAGCAGGGGCTCCTCAGCCATGAGGTTCTCTGGATAACTGACCCCAAGGTAACTACCCTGCAAGATGCATCTGAAGTATTGAAGCCACATTTCAAGCATTGCATAACTCCAGTATCTCCTTCTGGAGAGCCCAAAACTAATCAAGAACTCTACTCCCCTTATAATTCAGAAGTGGGTTTCAGGAAGAGCAGCATTTGGACCCTTTGTAATCTAAAGAGACCACTTCAGGATCTGCAACAAAGTGGTGCTTGTGAAAGGCAAGCACTTTACACAAATGGTCAGCTTTCCTTGGGGCAAGGAGATGGGAGTCAGGCTGCAAAGATGTGCCCTGGACCAAATGATCCACAATTTCTAGAACTGGAGATACAAATAAAGGCTTGGGATCAGGAAGACCAAGAAGCTGTCTAAAACTCTTTTTGGACCAAGAGTATTCCTCAGCTTCCCAGTTAAATGACACTTTCATTTTATCTAAAGTATCTACAAAAGAGAGATGCATCTGACTCTGAGTTGGCTTAGAACCCAGCAGAGAACTGGTCAACACTTGCCAACTCATCATCCTGAAAGTCAGAAGAATTACAGTACTCATATGGGATTGGTCTCTCTTTTTCTTTACAGGAGAGATTCTTGGAGCAGGTGGCTTTTCAGGGTAGAACTGCCTAGATTTCATACAATCCATGAGATCCTCAGCTAAGTCCTGTGGGTAAGCCTACAAGAAGTGAGGTGTGCCCTAAGTGCTAGTTACCAGTTCAGAGAAAGTTTTCAACTGCCATAGCAGATCTCACATTTTGACTACTACCCAGTCTTTAAATTCTTTTTTTTTTTCAATAAATAAGTAGGCATGCATGCCAGAGTACCCCTTTTGCTTTATTATCTTGAATCTGTATCCTAAGCCTCACAGTGGCATGGTCAATACAGTTATGGGACGAGTCTTAATACTGGCAGTCAAAGTGACAAGCTCCTGTGATACACAGCTTCTATCCAACCAGGCCCAGTTGCTGTATACTGGGGAGTAATATGTAAATTCTATATGAGGTCCCACCATTGAAATAATATCCTCCATTCCAAATACTTTAATATATTTCTAAAAAAAAAAATCTACCTTCACTGGTTGTAACCTCTGTCCAGGATGCACTGCTACATTCTTAGTATTAAGTCAAATTCTAATCACCACCAATAATTAAAATACCTTGTTGAAAACGTATAATTTCCCTCCAACTCCTGCACAGTTTAAAGTCTGTTGTCACTGGAGGAGTATAAACACACAACAAAATAAACCTCCTTCCTTGCTAATTACATTTCAATCATACAAATCTTCCATTATCTGTCTTCTTCTTCTATTATTATTATTGAAGCTCATCTCCTGATCAGTATAATTACTCCCTCTTCCTTTGACATTGATATTCTAATGAGTATCCACCTTTACACTGTTGGTTTATCATGTGACATATTCATGGCTATCTAAGTGCATCTTCTGTAAAATTGTTATTTGCACCCTACTTCTTAATGTAGATTATTAGCCTTCATCTTTTATTTATCCCAGGAAGGCCATTTATATTGCATATTAATATGGAGAGAGCAGCCATTCTAATGATTAAACATTACTATCACTAATAATTCCTGACACTTGTTTTGCACTTAATATTCCATCCGGCAGCTTATATAAGCATACATGCAGTTGGCAGGTACTTCTATCTACATATGAACAACTGTTCACTACTTTTAGAACTCACTTTTCCTTTTTTTTCAAATACTGTAGTTCATAACAACCCTTCCCTTTTCATTATAATACACAGACATCACCCATAACACAATATAATGCAAAAAAGAAAAGAAGTCATATACTTTTTCTAATTGGGAGCAAATGCTCCAGTTTGATGGCAGCTCAAATTGAATTTACATTCCAAAAATCTAGGTTATTCATGCTAGACATATGACTTTACCTGTGCTTATTCCAAAGGTAATGTATTTTTGTTACTGTCTAATCTCTATTTCCATAATTAGCAAGGAAAGAATTAGAAATGTTTAGTTAAATTCTAATGTTTTTACTAGGTCCAAGAAAAAAGTCCTGACCATCCTTCAACTAATAAACTAATGTTATAACAATGTATTCAATTCCTTCTCATACTGCAGCCACTGGTTATATTTAGAAACTAATTTCCCTTTCTTTTTTTTTAGTTTCATCTTTCCCTGCCCAATAAGCTCCATGCCATTGCCATTTTGAACTTAATCTGTTGTGTCTTTCAAGGAGTAACTGAAAAGGTCACTTACTACCTTGTATAGTCAATTTTTGACTGATGCCTGCCTTGTCAACAGTGCCTGATCCCCTCTACAGGTCTATTCCAGCTCCACCATTCAGACTAGCCATTCTCTGCAGAGCCCACTTTGTGCTTGAAATCTGCTTCTCCTCACTTGAAATAGCTGATGATAGAAAATAACCTCACAGATGTCCTCGAAAATTACTACTTATCACAGTTTCTTAATTTCCTCTCATTTTTAATCTCTCTAGCTTAGAAAACTTGATATTTTTGCTAGATTTGCATACAGTTATACAGTTTACAAAAAAAGTGTTGCAAGCACTTTAATATTTTTAACTTGAACTATTCTTTTCACAGAAATAAGCTTACCCTAGCAGCGCAATACCACACACACTGCTTAATTTTAAATAGCACTTTTATATATTTTCCTATCCTGTGTACAATGTAACGACTTGTTATATTTTTAATTAATTATTTATCCACTTATTGCTTAATTTATGTAATAAACACTCAAAGCACCATTCTCTTCTCAGATGCAAGACTGTTGCATTACTCACTAAATTTTGCTTAGTTACATTTTTACAGGGATAACGTACAGTTTAAGTCAGAAAACCTTTGTAAAAAAAAAAACACAGCTACAGTCACTTTTTTATTTCATTTTTTTGTGAAGCAGAAACACAAAGTGAGACTGATACGTCAGTTCTCTCACTAGTATAACACAGTCAGTATACTTGAAACTTATCTGCATTGTTTCTCATATCTCAACAGTCCAAATATCTAACAATAATACAATGAATTTAATCATTTGCAATTATCCTGCTTTTTTACAAATTACTTTATCTTCCATATTCCTCTTGATTCCTCCCTCTTTCTCAAAGTCAGTATTTAGTTCAAATCCAAATTTCTCTTTATTCTTCTGATCAGCTCCTAGGTGTCTCCGTGTTTCACATATTTTGCATTAAAACAGTGGGGATGGTTTAACTGGTATAGTTTCACCCTTGCTCCATTTACTATTGAAAGGCTGAAACGCTGAGCCTCCTTCAGCTTGCTGGTCTGTTTATTGTTGACCACCACTTTTTTAGCTCCTCCACTGCCTGCTTCGCTTTTGCCTCCAGTCTACCCTGAAAAGAGGATACCTAGCCTAGTGGGACTAACCCAGTCAACAAAGGAGAAAGAAAGAAAGAAAGAAAGAAAGAAAGAAAGAAAGAAAGAAAGAAAGAAAGAAAGAAAGAAAGAAAGAATTATGTGTACATCTTCTACCAAAATGGAAAAGGCACAGTGAAAACTACTGGATATAACAACTTGAATCTCAGCCCAGTTTCAGAACATTCGCGGATTGCTGGGATGAATTTGGTTCTTCGTTACACGGTATACAAGGAGTAGTCATTTTACACAAGAACTCTGGTATCACCAACTTTCAAATCAAGGCTGTTTCCTAATGGCAAAATGTGGGGTCATATACACAATATGCTCTCTCAGTTAACAGGTATTGTTGTGTAACACCATATGGGTTATTTATCTGTCTCTTTGTAAAAGCGATACAGTCTGCTCCCTGCAATTTCTCTGGGATGATACAGAACATCATGTTCTCTTCTCTCTTAGTGCTCTGTCTTCAGCTTCTACTATTTCATGAAACACTTCCTTCTGGAAAGCCTAATTTATTTGCCATTCTTTTCTTTTTACTCATCTCTGACTTCTGAAAATCAGTCACTTTATCTGTATATTTACTTACCATTTCTTCTTTCATCTAACCTTTTAGGATTTGACTTTACATATTCTAGTAATGCCCAACTTATTTTCAAGACTTTTGAACATGTTTGGTTTACATTTTCGTCAAAGCTGCTGGAAGTCATCTGCTGCACTGACAGTGCAAACTGGTCTGCTGCCTGCTGATCAGCCACAAGGTGATCCTCAACCAAATTGTTTTCTTCTCCTTTTCTCTTTGACTTTCCCTTAGAGTTTCTACTTTTCTTCTGTTTTGACATCCAGGTATTGTATTCACTGGTCAGTGACCAAATTAATTCCCAATCAATATTGTTCATCATCTTTCTTGTTAAATTCTCAGACTGGGAGAGCTCTAACTAATGTCTCGCTCAGTCTGCTACAATTACATATGCTTTCTTGAACAGGATGGCATGGTGAAGCTTGGAAGTTCAGTACCACCTTGAATGACCACCACATAGGACTTCCATGTGCTGAAGAGCCTCTCTACACTAACATTTCTTATCTGCACGAGATAAAGGACAGGATGTCAGCAATGTCATTGTACATAGTGCCTGCAAAAAGGAAAGGTCATTATTCAGCTATATACTGAGTTACTACATGCAAAAAACATTTCAGAAATATACCTTCTATGATGCTGCTTAAAGTGATCCCAAACAGTTACGGCATACATTTTGTGGTATCTGATGACTTTAGTACTACAATGCATTTTCCCCACCACTCTTTTTTTTTCTCTGTTGTCATCTACTAATAATCTTCACATTTTTTTATTAAAGACACACCTACAAAATTAACTTTGTCCCTTGCTGACACCACCACAAGGATTGCGTAAGGTGGCTTCACTACAGTTACTAAAGGTGAAACTGCCTGAGCATCAGTAACACAAAGAATAAAAAAGACAAAATGCATAATGCTGAGCACTGTTTTGCATAGGAAATCATTGCCAGTACAGTTTTTAAGTATGTGCTGGTAAAGATTCACTTGTTTTCAGACATTCTTCTCTTCTTGAAGTTGGTGAGATGGTGAAGATGGTATATATAAGTTTGGGGTGTAGGGGCCTTGCTACCCACAATGGTAGTGCAGGAGGGCTTGCAAAAAAGAATTAAAGATGTTTTTCTTTGTTCTGTGTTTCAGGCATTTTTGTTGTTCTCCTTTCAGCTCAACAGCATTCAGAGAGTTGACATTTTGTAGCAAAAGGGTCTATGTTACATCAGTGAATGCTTAAAATAGCGAACGCTGATTTATTAACCATTTAATAGCAAAAGCTGACAATCTCGGAGACACAGAACAGCGATTATTTTCCCAGGGAAAAAAATCGCTGTTCCACAAAAAAAAAAAAAAAGTTCAGAACACAAAATAAAGTGGGGGGCTTCACTCCCCACACCCCCTTACTTAAATGTACCAACTCCGAGATCACACCACAGTGGAGGAAATGGCAAGGTTCTGAAAATGGCCCAGTGATTTTTTCCCTCGGAAAAAAATCGCTGTTCCGTGTCTTCGGGATTGTCAGCTTTCACTCTTAAAGAGTCGATAAATCAGCATTCGCTACTTTAAGCGTTTTCTGATTTAATATAGACTCTAGCAGAACCATGTGAGGCTGCATCCACGGATTTTAATACATCCATCAACATACGCATGCAGTGGTTCATTTATTAGATTCCATGAACACAGACACATGCTATCCCTGTAGAGACATTACTGAGGGATAACTTGGATATATATCAGTATACATAAAATTACAACTTAAGGAGTGGATCACATTCAATCTGGAAAATTTAAAAAAGGAAAAGCAAGTCAGAAGATGAACTGCAGTGCTACATGCTACACATGTCACAGTGCACAAAATTAGTCCCAAACTATTCAGGGACTTGTTAAACTGATATCTGTTCTGATGGTTACCTCACATTCTCAACAAACCTGTGCATGTGCCTTTATTTATTTATTTAATATTTGAGCTATGTTTACATAGTATTTTTTTTACTTTTTTTGCCTGGAATTCTACATTAAATTGACCTCTGATGCTTCCAAGGATGCTGAAACAGTCAGTAGGGCAGGCAAAGAATTTGTGGAAGGCAATGTGACAGCACTTTGATTTTAATTCTCCAATCAGTCCACCTGGGCCAAACCATGAAAAAGGCATCTTGGTTGTGGTGATAGGAGAAGATGGGTTACAAACAGGGTTCCAGTCAATAAACCTAGAGACCTAGTAAAACATGCATTGTAGGACAAAGAGATTCTGTACTGCCTATCAGGTCTGTCCACTATAAATACTAAGAAGAAGCCAAAATAGGCAAAGACAGGTGAGGATACAGCAGCACGGAGCAAAGACTCAAGATGGTGAACGTGAGAATGTTTGAGGCTAGAAACAGTTTTTAGAGGCCAAATGCTTGACTAGTATTGACTCAGGAGTTTGTTATCACTGAAAAAGGAAAAAAAAACGTTGGCTGATCTGCAGTCCTAGAAAACAATGTTGGGAGACATATGCACACATATTGTACAAACTCTAATACAGTTACGTGAAGGGGGCTGGCGTAGTAGAATACCAGCAGACAACCACTAGGAAGCAGTAGACCCAGGGTCAAAGCCACACAAAATGGTACAAAATGGTCATATGCTGCATGAAAATGCCTTGACTGAGACTGTATCGAAATTTGTGACTCATCATGTGTTTGAGCTTAACTTTTGCTTTCTTCCAGTCTGTAGTAGGAGCTCAAAGGGTGATAATCAGTCTGATTAATGTACTCATTACTAAAGGAGAAGGCACAAGAAACCAAATTAATTTCCTGATTCTCTGACAGCTTTTCCTTAATCTATTGTGTGACTTGGACAACAGTGGCTATTGTGATTAGCGAAGGACTACTACTGATGACATAAGTAGCAAGGTGATATGGAGAAAGAGATGTGATTGTCACTGTGACAGTAGCAAAACTGAGCTACTGTCACACTGATAGTGGCAAAATTGTGCTATACCTCTGAGCTGTGCTTATAGAATTACAATATTCTGTATTGGCTGTAGGTACTTTTGCTTGGCAGCAATCTTTGTTTTTTTCCCAAATTTTTCCTCAGACTGGATGATTCATTTCCAGACCATCCCATTGTAGATTTTACTTCTGCTTCTAGCTGCATGACTCCTCCTGGGTTTAACTGCAGTCTGATCCTCCTCTCTAGCACATATTACTATGTGTTTGAGAAATGGATGCCAGGAAATTCACCTTGAGCACGAAACTTGAGAGGTGAATCTTGGCATGTACCTCGAGAACACATAATACCTGGTTAGAATTTGTAAGACCTGATCATAATTTTTTGTAATGCATGGAGTTTTATCTACTCCATGTACTACCAGTTACAGAACAAAAAAGAAGGGTAAAATGTTTTGCTGGCTTAGAAAGCCAGTAAAGCATTTAGCGAGTGATGCGCACACAGCATGTAAATAAAACTGTAAGAAAGTCAGGGACAGTTTTTAAATATTGCTGTAATTTACGTAAAAAAAGTACTTACAGACTGGCAAAACAAAAATATAAGGCAAGATATTCAGGGACAGATAAGAGTGAAGCAATGTTCTTCGCATAAGACCCCAACCATAACAGCACGTTGGTGATGTGTAACAATTGTTATACACCTCTGAAAGTGCTATTTAGGCAGGTCTTGCACTAAATCATGAGACTCAATCTCAGGGTCGTTGGGCGAATGTTTTAGCCTGCGTTTGCGCTTTTCCCACCTTTCCTGTAACTAGTCTAGTTCAGATACAGATTTGCTATATCCAGGACTGTTTGTAAGCTTCTGAGGGGTGCCAAAGTCTGCTCTTCAATTTTCCCCTTAGATCTGTTAGTTTTCTCCTCTCCTGCACTTTTACTAGCTTATTAGTCTAACACTTTACCAGACTTCTTATAGCAATTATTGTAGCACACAAAAGTGCTACCAGCACTAAACGTTCTACAAGGAAACAGCTCCAGTACTTATTATTAATGTCCATCCCTCCATGCATGTCGAAAAGTCAGTTCCTTGTGCTTTCTCCTATTAACCTGGTGAACTAAGACATCCTGAGTCAATGTAGCAACTGCCTCATGTACACCGGCAACCCTCTCCTCTTACCTCCCAACACTCAGACTTGCAAGACATGCACTGATATATCCAAACTGGAAGCCATGCACTCTCCAGCCAAGACCGGAATAGCTGGTCAAGAGGAGAAGGTCAACACTTGCACCACACCACATGGAACACATAACCCTCCAGAACACACACCAGCACTGCTTTCACATAAAAACACAAACCACACACCCACTTTCGTGGAGGTTGTCTATAAAAATGTACCCAAACACCAGAGACCTCCAAAGCAGAAACGCACTCGACCACCACAACACAACACTAATCACGAGACACATAACTCTCCTAAACAGTGTGGCACTCAACCAAAGCCCCTAAAGCAAAACAGCATGCCCAACACTAGTCACAGGTGACTTGATAGTGAGGCAACCTGATGTCCCACTCACTAGGTTGAAAAAGGAGAAAGTAACAGCTGCCTGTCATGTGCCAGGATCTGCCGCATAATGCACACACTCAGGTCTCTCAACAACAGGTACAAATATGACTCTGTCATTCCACATGTGGGTGTGAATGACCTAAGATGTACCTTCTTGGACTATATGAAAAG